>NC_060213.1:34945000-35245000 GCF_021130785.1 Homalodisca vitripennis
ATTTTCGTAGTTTATAAACACTATGTTGCCCGGGGCGGTCAATAAGTAAGTTTATATAAAAAATATCAACAGAATGATACGGCAGGCTATAAACAGTGAAGGTATTCTACGAGCGAGAAAATAAAAATAAGGTTTATGTAGGGGCGAGAATATAACCACAACTCCGCTCTAACAAGCACAAGTGCATGTGAATAAACCGTCAACGCTGTGTCTTATTTGTGCGACAGCACTGTCAACATAGTGTCAATATTGAGGGAGTCAGTAACATTTTATACAGTAATAATATAAAACCCGAAATAGGGGTAGAGTTAAATTATTTATTAGTTATTTATCTCTAAATAAATTAATGAAATATTGACTCCACAGGTTGATATTTGAACGTTAATATCATTCAGGGGATAATTTACTTCATCTATGATTGAATGTTGTATAATCAAAAGACATTTTAAATTTTACTGTAGAATTATTGAAGAAATCATTTAGTATAAAGATTTCAAATTTAAATATACTTGTTTTTTCGTATTTTGTGCCCCACGTAAGCTGATACTACGTTTGATTATGGTTGGTACTAACCAGCTATCGTGAATGGAATTAGGAATTTATTAATAATTTTATAATCTTATAAAAGTAATGAAACAGTGTGATATGTTTAATACATATTCCTCTTTATAGTATTCCATAAAAATACTACATCTCCAATGACCTTCTGTTCAATATTTACTTTCTTACGAAATCCTTTTCATATATGGGTGGTGCCATTGTTTTCGTTTATGCTTCCCCTAACTTGTATATTGGAGTTCAGTTAATTTTCCATAAGGATTATTTAACCAATCAGTAACAATTCTTAGTATCAGATATGCCACGAACTTTATCCGGTCTTATAGGACTTACTTATATGAAATTGTCGCCAAAGTTTTATTCTGCGTAGTTTAAACATCCTTTAACCAGTTTAAAAATAATGTAGCTAAGTAAAAATACTTCTAAATATTAATATGTAACTTATATTAACAAAATCCCTGAAAGTGATAAAGGAATCTACCAAATAAAATGAATTCTATTGAAAAATTATCCTCCTAAAATTTATTTATAGCCTACTACTGATACCATTAAATTTGATAGGAACATTGTAGGAGTAAGTTACACAACGTATCACGTAACAGGTTACGCTGATGTTACATGCCAAATTCCCAGTCTGTATCTTATTTTATTCTTGAGATACCCTTTGGGCAGATAGAAAGACAGACAATCATACAGAAGTTATTATTATGAACCCCGGGAAGGAAAATAAATGTTATCAATCTGTTGTTGTCATGGCACTGCTTGTTATACAGGGTGGGCCATAAGTTGCGTGACTGTTATCCAGTGTCACTAGTCAGATGCCTGTTACGACAATATTGTTTAACCCACTGTACGACAAGTGGCTACGCTCAGGTAAACTTTGAGTTTCTTGGAGCCAATAGAAAGTTTTAAATCACTGCAATTATTAATAAGCACACAATCTTCCAATTTATAGTAATACAAATTCATATTAGAAATTTTATGCTTATTAATAGTTGCGTTGGAAGAAAACGAAATTAGAATAGAATTTATAAAAGAAATAATGAAATAGTAAATACTTTAATTTTGTAAAATGTAATAAAAATACTGTCGCAATTAATTCAGACGTTCTAGTTAGTCTGTAACAGACACGTAGAGCCTAAATAAATAAACCTTCTTTATATTGTTTTCGTTAATTAGCTTATTGTTATTATGGAATTAAATATACAAGTATAGTGAGAAAATGAACATAACAAAAACAACTAAAGTATTTTAGTACCTTAAAGTAATGTTCTCAAACAATTCCATCTGTTCCTGTTTTTATCTGAGACAGAGCTAGGTACAAGAGCAGTACAGAAAGTATAAACAATGCACCACGTCTGTACTACTTTGATTACATCAATAGTTTGTTCAAGATGCTTGTTAAGCTTTAGCCACAAACTTGGTTCGTTCCTACTGCAGGTGTATTCTTTCCTCAGAGTAAAAATTTTACAATTTATAAAGACTTATCAATAACTGTGTACATTAATAACACGTGACATTATAAATGTGAAATATTAAGAAAGGTAGAAAATACGGAATTATTTACAATATATTGTATAAAAGGTTTTAATACGTAACTAGGCAGAAGTACGAGTACAACGTGTCGCAGAACAGCCTTAGCTGAGGTTGCACGTAAGGTGTAAATTTCTTAGCTTATTCTTGAGATATATTGCAGACAGACAAAAGGGAATAAAATTTTACAATAAATACATTTTGAGATCCCCCAGCAGACACAACAGCAAATGTACCACTTTAGAACTATCAATAGAACTAATTTGGTCTCTTCTTTGTTTGAAGTTTATTTTTGACGATCGGAGGATTGTGAAGGAAACAGGATTTTGCCATTATTCAGTGTAACGAAAAAATCAGTAACAATACGTTTCGATAACTGCAATTTGATCCCTTTTTCAGGTAAATAACTAACCTAACACGTAATTACAAACTGGGTTAAAATAAACAAATCATACCAAAGCGTTGTGGCACGCCTAAGTCCGGAATCACAACCACCATGCTGTGTGTCAAATTTACTAACTCTAGAACGTGCACTTAATAAAACACTAAACACAACAATAATTATTGAAACTGAACTACATAATACAGATTACAATACGTCTGCATTCGTCGACCAACCACCTATGACTGCCTGAAGAGGAGATCAGATTGCAGATCTCGAAACGAAATGTTACTGATTCTTTTGTTTCACTGAACAATGTCAAATGTCCCGAAAAATCCTGTTTCCTTCTCATTCTTGTTTGTTGGAATTAGGTTTTATGCCTAGTTTAAATTCTGCAGGTGAAATATTTCTAGAGATATCTTGCTATAAGATATTTACACATTTATGTTCATTAAGTAATGTTTCATAGCAGTGTTTAAATAATACAGTTCCTGCGATTAGGGAAGGCACTACAACGACATAACTAGGTACCTTGGTACTTATCGTATTCTGCTCTCCAAAGCATCCTCTATTAGGTCTACACGGATAGTAAGATTACATGTATTACTTTACCATATGATAAAATATTGTTTTACTTGTACTCCACTAGATTACAAATTTATTTATTCTGAAATTTTCTCGTTTCCATCCCTGCACCAACGTAAAATGTTTATTACGGCTAAACCAACTGCCATGGTACGAAATATACCACTATTGCCGCCGCTATATAAAATTTCAAGTCTATAGGTTAGTGGCTACGTATAATAAACGTAGGTAATTAGCTGTCTAACTAACTAAACATTAAGTGGCATGAAATTACAATGTTTTACCATCAAATTTGAAACAAATTTAATTCTGATAAAAATGAAGTATCATAATACTGAGCTGTATAAGCAAATAAATATAGACATTAGCGAGGTCATTTCAAATGCGGAAACTACGGCAGTTTCTCAGCGGGAGAGACGTCACGTAGGAAAGGTACCGTCACCGGACGTGTCTGTCTCTCGGGGCACGTCGTCATCCAATAGTCACGTTCATTCATGTCATCTCTCTTACATTCACTTGAAAGATGTACATTAGCTTGAACTCAAGTATGATATCCGAAAATATAGTTGTTGCTTTAATACTATAAATATTGTAAATAATGAAAAATTATATAAATCAGAATTTTCTAGTTGAGGAGGAAGTTTTTTAAAACCACTTGACTTAATGTATCTGTTTTAAAATATATTTTTAATTTATTGAATTAAATTTTTGGCAGAGCGTTCAGCGAAGCCTTTTCCACTAATTTTTGATGAAATCACATTTCTGTATGTCTGTACATGTGATAGATGTTGAACTGATAAACGCAATGAGTCGAAAACTCTAGCTATACTAATTTTTACTGGTATTAAAAATGATAACATCGGCCCGTTGAAAATCCAGACTTCTCCTTCTCAAGGATGCGACCCTGGTTAAATTGGTCCTATAAATCTTGTTAATGATAAAACACGAAGTGGGCAGATTAGTAATCAATTAAAGTATAATAATTATTGTCAAGGTCGATCATAAGTCACTTTACAATTACGTATCAACAAATAATATTATGGTACTTTGATAGATTGGTTCGTTTCATACTAATAATGAACAGCTTAACGAAGAAAGTCATCTTCATAGCAGTAAAAAAATGCAAATGAGTTGTTTTACTATTGACTGAGATTACTGTTGAAAAATAGATGTACAGAGCATGGATTTCATGGTAATAGGATTTTTTGTTATAATTCACTTTCTTGTCCTTCGGTGAATCCTGGAAATAGGAGTGGGGTGAACAATTTAACTGACCCTTCACAACCCCTGGAGTATTACTTGGTCATATCATCCTAGATGGTATTTATATCAAAATCAAAAAATCAAAATCTTTTTATTCATATACATAAAACAATAAAATATACATTTCCATAATTTAAATGAATAATTCCCCATATAGACTATAGGTCTGTGTAAGGGGAAGAGTCCATCAATCAGTCTTTTCTTAATTGTACTTAATTGTTCTTAATTGTAATCGTAATTGTAATTGTGTACCATACTTTAACCTAAGATTTACCAAAGATCTGTTTAAGTAGTACAAAATACATTGTTGTAAAAATTGTATATACATATACTTACATACATGATACGCATACACACACACCCACACACACACACACACACACACACACACACACACACACACACACACACACACACACACACACACACACACACACACACACACACACACACAACACACCCATCTCTATACAGTTTAGGCACCGCTTAACCACCATATTACTATTAGATGGATGGAAACAATCCAACAGCACACCACCAAACCACATCCCACAATAATAATTCCTACTTACACAAAAATCCCAAATAATTTGCTATTAACAGGCTTCTTCGTAATTTATTGGTAACTGGAACGAATCAGTGCCTCTGCAGCAGCATCACCCAGGCTGAGCAACCACCGACCCACCCTACGCTTGTACTCGACTACACTTCCCACCCTTTGCCTCCAATATGTGCTCTGGTAGATTTTTATAAAGCACATGAGCTATGTAAAAAGAGTTAAATTTTTCTATGCAACAATTTGGTCTTGGTATCTGATATCCAAACTGTATTCTATTTCTGGTAGTATATAGTTGTGGTGAAGCGCTATAAAAATAAAATCTTTGTATTTTTGTATATGCAGTAAAAGAGATTTTATATATAATTGCCTTACACTTAAAACAGGGAAACTCATTATATAACAGATTAGAAGGATATCTGCGGCTTTTCCTCAAAATGATCCTTAATATACTTCTTTGTGTGACCGCAAGTGGTTCCAGTACAGCAGACGACACTCCTCCCCACGCGAGAATACCATACTGCAGAACCGACTGCACGTAGGCAAAATAAACTGACCTAATACGATCCCCACTCAATACCGCGCTAAGCTGATTAAATGCAAATAACAAACTTTCTAACTTTTTTCTTCACGTAATGGATTTGAGGTACCCAATTCAATTTAGTGTCAAAAATTACTCCCAAATAGTTGTATTGGTCCACACGACCAATGATACCACAACCGCAGGACTCGGAGTAAGGATCACCGCAGGAGTGCAGTTTGAGGCATCTCTGACCCGGATTAAAATCTAATCTATTCTAGAAACAAATGGTAGATATTTTGTTTTTGTTAAGTTAATAGTCAGAGTATTGTGATCACACCAATTTTTTATTTTTGACAGATCTAAGGAAGCTTGTTCAAATGCCTCCTCCCACGTACTGCCAGATGACACCACAGCTGTGTCATCAGCAAACAGAAACAACTTACTATTTTATGTCAATTTTTGTTTATATTATTTATATAGACTAAGAACAACAATGGCCCAAGGGTGCTTCCCTGCACACTCCGTAATCCACATTTGTTTGGCTACTCTTAACTCCATTAATTGAAACAAATTGCTGGCGATTATTAAAATAACTGACAAACCAATTGAGCGCTACGTTTTTTACTCCAGCATATTCTAATTTTGATAGTAGTTTTCCCGCCTATCTAAAGAGTCAAAAGCTTTAGCAAGATCAAGAAAAGGTGACCAGGACTCGCTTTTTAGAACCAATTTCTGACGATATGAATTTAGTTATGTCATAGAGAGCATCTGATGTATTTTTACCACTCCTAAAGCCATATTGGTTATTTGAAAGGAATAAATTCATCTCTAGATAATTCATCAATTGGACTTTGATACATTTTTCAAGTAGCTTTGATACAACAGCAAGCAAAGAGAATCGGCCTAAAAATTATTCATTGCTGATTTAACACCTGACTTATATAATGGGAACAACTTTGGCAACTTTAAACGCATTAGGGAATTCTCCTGTTCTAATACTACAGTTAATGATATTATAAAGGGGTTCCGAGAGTGCTTGAATATTATCTTTAATTAATTTTGTAGGATGTTATCCCATCCTGGTGAAGAGCTTCCTCTTAGACCAGCCACTATATTAAAAATTTCCTGCCGTGTAACCGGGCGGAAAATCAAACACAGGCACTCGCGGCGTGGTCCGCGTCGTCCACCACCGCAGGGTCGCTGGGGGTGCAAAGCTCCCGCCAGCATCGGTCCCACAGAGGCAAAAAAAGTTATTAAATGAATCGCAGACATTTTCCACAGATGGCGATGTATCAGAGTTTTCCGGATCACAGAATGCCTCAACAGGAAATCGCTCCTTATCAGATGTCCTACCAGCCACCTCATTAACCACGGAACCAGAACTTTTTCAATGTTACCTGCAGTTTCAGCAATTTTATTATTGTAATAAACAAATTTAGCTCGCTTTATCGTCGAGTGTAACGTGTTACGGTACCCGAATAAATTTATTTCGCAGTTGAGTATTAAATGGCTCTTTTATTAACGATCTACTGAGTTTTACCTATATCGAATAGATTTTAACAAACCCATAGTTATCCATGGTTTTAATTTTTTATTTTTTGCGTTTATCTTTACTTTTCTAGAATTTTACGATTAATAAACCGAGCGCAGAATATCAATAAATGTATCAACAGAAGCATTAAACACAATTGCTCTCTAAAAACAGGTTCCCAATTTGTGTCCAAAAAGATCTTTGCCAATATTTACCCAGTCATACGTATTATAAAACGGGTTCAGGCATTGAGTAGTGTGTATGTTTTTGTAAATATAGCTGGGCCAATACTGGATAGTGATCAGTCACTGTAGTTTCTAGAATTATAGAATTAATTTGACTCAAATTATGAAATTTTTACAAAAATGTGATCGATACAAGTGTTACTAGACGGTCGCGTTACTCTATCTATACACCCCACGAAACCTGCATCGCTCAGAATATCCATGTACCGTTCTTCCTGTGAATTCGAATTAATATTAAGAATATCACAATTAATATCCCCTACTAAGAAACAAAGTTTGTTTCTGTTGATATTATAGTACTCATCCAAGGCGTCATTAAAGAGGACAATGTTTGAATTAGGACTGCGGTAAATAGCCAATAATTGACAAAGGGAGACCGGCCCAATTGAAGTCAAGAGATAAGGCGGTGGCCACCCCTCCAAGTCTCAGCTCACTGCAAGACACCGATAACGCACTATCTATATAGATAACAAGCCCATCTGATCGATTAATGTTGTTGTAGGGATCTAAATAATTTGAACCCATTCAAATGCATTAGTTCACTTTCGTTATCAAGCCATGCTTCTGTTTAAGACTATGCAGTTGAATTTAATTTTTAAACTATCCAATAAAATTAAAAATTCATCTATATTTTTATTGTAACTTCGAATATTTTGGTGTAATATATTGAATGTGGTTCCGCGGTTACTAGTGGACCGCTTGAAATATGTCGAATTTTATAAAATTGTTGATATCCGAACAGGTTTCAATTTTAATTATCGGCTCGTCGAGGGGATCGTCCTCTAGAATCATTCTGTTATTTCGATGCCGCCCGTCCGGTGTTAGGATTATATTTATAGATAATAATTTGGCGATTGAAATATAAATCTCTAATTAATTGTAAATTTATGTATTCTAACAATGGCATATGTAGGCTGAAATCACATATAGGTATTTATATTTTTAGGTGTATAGCTTGTGTCTTGAACACAATCTCTAAGAACAAAAGCTTGTATAAAATTTTATTTTTAATATATAATTACTCTGTGGATTTAGATTAGATCCTAGAATTCCGGTTCGTGGTTAAATGATGCCATTTAACAATTGGTCTTTTTTTATACATCTAGTACATAAACACTTTGTAAAAACTAATTATATAACTAGAAAACATTCCAGTAAAGGGAGCAAATAGTACATATGAGAACTTAATGACAAAACATGTGGAAATTATCATGAAAAATACCATTCTATCTCAGTCCGTTTATCAGACGTATGATAAGCAACATAATTATAAATAACAGGCTAATTTAGATCATTATCATTCTATGCCTACATACCATACATACATACTATCGTGGGATATAATTTATAATTTGTAATTTGAGAGCAACATAGATGATTAAGTACATGCATATCGGTAATCAATTTACTTTTAATGTATAATGATAAGATAATAACAGTACATATCTCAGTTATTATATTCCTTATAAGTAATGACTTTTAACTATATATTAAGACAAGTAAATTATTAAAAAGGAAGGTATGACTTGCAGAACTTTACACAGAGATTGGATTGTATACATGCATGCGCTCGCGTGCATATATACAAATATACAAAAAATCGCATGCGCTCGCGGTACGTATATATAGCCGTACCGTAAGTCATGCAACATGAGAAAATAGTTATTGCCTCAGAACCTGCAACCAATACAGCAGTGATTATTCTATAGTCCTTTTTATCTCGTGATAAAGTTTATTTTGATGGGAAAAAGGTAAAATAATCTAGGTCAGGATTTCAATGAATTAGGAGCGGTAACATTCAAAATTTTAGCAATATTTTTAAAAGCCACCAATCTGACGTGTTTTAGTCCAGCACTTCTCCAGTAGGTAATATGTAAATAGCTGTCTACCATCAAGGCTTCTGAGCCCTAAGAAATTGTTTCTCAACAGTTGGGTAGAAAACTGTTTTAAATAGCGATAATTATACAAGATTTGAAACCTGTAAAAGCAAGGAATGATGCAGCATTTGTACCATGCAAAGGCAAGGAATGTTGCTATATGAAAAGTGGAACGCTTTACCGTCGCACACTGTAGCCTAAAAACCAGTAGGCGCACTCTTAGATAGCCGCCATCACCGCCTAACATTATTATTTTCACAGATCTCAAAAGTCTATTTCCATTGTTAATTTACTGATTAAAAAACTATGTCTAAAGAGGGGAATGACTGAAAACATTTAGACTCTGCTAAAGTTTGAATTGTCTCTTACACAGTCGAAAGACAGGTAATTTAATATGCAACTATCACTTTGGTACATACAATTGAAGATGAATAAGATTTTTAAACGTTTCTTTTGTAGAACTACGATAATATGAGTACTACCTAATGATTGTACTGTTTATGTAAAGATATAGTTTTTTTCATAGAATTTTCGAATTCATAGACTTTTCAGTTGATAAGCTATAAAAGAACACTAAACTTTATAAAGAATTAAAAATTGAACTAACGGTAGTGATAAACAAGTAATAAAATCGTGACCTGAGAGGGTTCAAATTAAACAAAAGATAAAACTTTTAAGTAAGCCAAACAAAGACTCACCACATTGTCTGCACTCAATAGGGAATATCCAAGGACAGTGGCAGTGTCAGCAATAAATCCAGATAAACTTATAATCCCTCCCTCAACAGGGAGTGGCTGACAGTTTAGCCACCCAAGCTTACGTTTGTCTTTCTGACTTTCCCACAAAATAAATATTCAAATATTTCCCACACTAACAACAAGCTGTTATGAGTTTAAATCATAATAACAGGTTTTATTAATAATGTTCTAAGTATAAGACAATGTATAATAGTAGTGTGATAGCTATTCGGTTAGTACGCGTCACTCTTAAAGAAGCCTAAAAATGTTTTTAATTTAATACAAATCTGTACCAAAGCCAATCTTCCTATGATATTACATTTAAAAAGCGTACTGAAATAGGAATATTAATTACCGATGAACTATGGATAACGCTTACATGAAAGCAATGAGTATTTACAAATTGATCTGTATGTTGGTCTAATCATAGGCGTATGTAAGGGGGCTCAGAGGACTCAAGCCCCCACCTAAATTTTTAAAGCCAATTATTAAAGTTGCACAAAGTACATTTGGTCTTAAAGCACAACGATTTCCCTGGGGAATATTCCCGAGTCCCTGTTTTTGAAGATCATTGTATACCTGTTAATCCTCGCAGTAGTAGATGTTACCAAATCCTATGAAGAGGCATGTACCATTATCGTACTCCACGTTGCCTGTATAGAAATGAAAATTCAGGAAATATTTCAGTTCGTTCCCAAGATATGGTGTGGATAGACAGATAGAAATGAATTAAAGCAGCACCTCAAATGATAGGCTTGACTAATACTCAGCTAATTATATCACATGAGACTACCAATACTAACTAGGTGTGAGTACTGAGTAATAAATTCACTCTTAATCTTGTTTAGAATAAATGAGATATTAAGGATAGCAACTAAAAGTCTTCCGAAAGAAATGATAATAAGTAACTTTGTGGTTCGGTAAGAAGTTTTGCAGTGTACCTTTGCAATTGTTCTTCTTTTGCATCGCAAAATCGTATTTATCGTAACATATATTGAAAAACTTTGCACTGTAAATTGGAATTTATTAAATTTTCTAGTTTGAAAAGGCAAATTTTTTAGCAGTGAATATTTTGTACGCTAATGCTTTTTCACTTTTGTAGATCGTGTTTAAGTTTTGTTGCCATTCAGAAGCAAGAAACTTTAGCTTATGAGCACATTACATTTTTATTCGTTGAAATATATTTCTCTAGCCATAGAAATATGAGTTGCTGGAGTTGTTCTAATAATACTGTATTTTTTCTTGTTGTGTTACAAATTCGCATACAATATTATTTTATTTCACAATAAAATGCTTCGCATTTTTATTTTACAAGCATTTTCCTTTGATAGGAATAAAATTTAATACAATTATATTTTCTGTGAAAATTTATATTCTTTGAAAACACTAAACTTTAAATTTGTATATCTTTAAAAAAATGTAGGCTAAAGATTAAAAATTTCAATATTTAGGTTCAAAGGACAGTTTATAAGTAGATAAACATTCATGGTGACCGTCAATTTGCCTTCAGAAAGTAAAATTGAGACTATATTAATTCATAGTGAAAGCCTCTGAATTGTTATATATTTTTTTGTTATACAACATTTAATATGTTTTTTTGTTAATTTATCGACATTCCCATTTAAGCTAAGCAAATTATTTTATACCATTAAGACGTTTCCTCATTGAGATACTTTTACTGATGACTATAAGAAAATTATTACTTCAAAATATATAACTCGAAGTAATTTTAAATTTTGTTCGGTTGGCTAAATATCACATCTTTAACTGTAAAGAAATCATACCGAAACTATTGACATTACCCTCCTCTAAATTGTAGAGATGGCGTTTTTTCAGATCAAAATGCAATCACATTAGAGGCAAAGAAAACTACCAAACTGAGAGACACACAGGACGGCAGTACATGAGTGTTTGCCTTCTGAGGCAGGAGCTCAGTTTGTCAAAAAATTGCCAAATTTGTTTAAAAATGCCACAATGCCCAAGAAATTTAAACTCGTCTGAAACCGCATTGACCTCACAAGCTTTTCACAGTACATACGAGTTTATGGCATATGTTTGAGCGACTAAATGATTCTCTGACTGACTCTGGTACTAGGGTGAGAAATCCGAATGAATGAGAAGTAGAGTAGATAGAACACATATTATGTATGAAAAGGATCCTAGATTTATAAATCCAAAATTGTAGCCCATATTTCCTTTCTTTACAATTGCTATAATAAGTATAAGTTCAAAAGCAATAAATTTATTATTACTGCAATACTACTTACAATAGCATTATTACATAAATTTACACAACTTTCAATAATTTCAAAATAAATTTGGTTAATTAAAACTTAAGGAGGATTTGAAAGAAAAGTATATGATTTTTTTATTATACAACCAACTCGAGAAGTGTTGGACTAAACCAAGAAATAAGGAAGGGTTTTAAATGAAAAAATTTAGAACGTTACCGTTCTAAATGTATGGGTTATCCCTACTTCAATGGAATTCCTAATGGAGACTATGTTCCTTTCGTTTTCATAGAAATAAACTTTATCTCAAGATACGCATTAGAGGAAAAGGGCTATTGAATAGTCAGTGTTTAGTCGGTTGCAAAATCTAAGGAAATGAAATTAATTTTTCTCTTTGCAGGATTAATTACGACTTGGTTCGGCTACAAAAGCACTATGGAGTTTAATATGATTAGTGAAATTCCAGGGCTTGTAAAATCATTCACTCCTTCTATTACCAGAAGGCATCTGGAATAGACATACAAGAAAGTGACATTAATATGAAATTTTGAACCATCACGATGTCCTTCCTTCGTCCATCACATTTTTTATAATTAGTCTCAGTGAACACTAAAAACCCCATTACCGTTTAACTTGGTATGAAGTTGATATTGTTGGTTGAGCTAAAATGTACAAGCTTAGTATATAACCAAACAAACCAACAAAGTCGTTACAAAAATTTTTAATTATATGGCTGAGGTAACTAGGGTCACTTCCCTAAAAAAGAGAAATTTAAATTACCAACAGACCCCTTTGGTAAAATATATTGTAAAGTACGTACAGACAAACAGAAGTCGCCTTCGCCCTGTAAATAGGTGAGAAATAAAACAGTATGAATACAATGGGGATATCGTAACAGATAATTTTGAATCAAGTGATTTTGAAAAACATTCAGAGTATTCAATTTCCTCACATCTATTGTACGAGAACTTTTAATAATTTCAGTATTTAAAGCAACAACTCTATTTGTCAAATCATCCTGTAGTTCTATCTAATGCACAGCGTTTCAAGTGAATTTTATATAAAATTTCAGCTGAGATATGAACAGAAGACATGAATGAACGTGACTATTGGATGACGACGTGCCCCGAGAGACAGACACGTCCGGTGACGGTACCTTTCCTACGTGACGTTTCTCCCGCTGAGAAACTGTCGTAGTTTTCTACATTTTAAATTACCTCGTTAAATATTTGTAGTTATTTGCTTATACAGCTCGGGATGGGTACTTGATTTTTTTCAGAAATTAATTTATTTAAATGTTGATGGAAAAATGTCAAAGTTTCATGCCGTTAAATACTTAATCTAGTATAAATAGTTAATTACCTACCACTTTCGCACGTCTAGCCTACTAACCTATAGTCTTTAAATTTTGTATGAACTTTAATCTCTATGTAGGCAACTTCGAATTTGATAGCGGTGTATTGCACTCCATAGGATTTTGGTTAGTGCCAGTGTAAAATTTTGCATTGTTACATGGGTATCCTTAAATTGAACAATAAAAATACAGGATAAAGTCATTTTTAATGAAGCTGAATATTATATCAATTATATTATTGTACATATAATATATTAATATATGTAGCATAACTATCTGAGTAGACCTATAAAATAGGGTGCTTGGAAGGACAGAATACGATAAACACATAAGTTACCAAGTTAAGTCTTGTAGCATCCTCCTTATCTCACTGGATCCTGTATTATTTAAACACTTCTATGAAACATAACTTAATAAATAAAATATGAAAACATCTTATGAAAAGATACAGGGTGATTATTAAAAACTAAACGGCAATCTCTCGGGAGCTTATTCTACAGCTTATTTCTACAGCTAAAAAACAAGTAAAAAAGTTCATATAACCATATGCCCGGAAACGCTTCGTTAGCGAGTTACGCCCTAGCGAAAGATTTTCGCCCGGATTTCAGAACCCTTGGTGAAGTCAGGCCGTATTAAAAATGGTAAAGGTAGTTACAAAGATACAAATACGATTGTTTTTTATGTTGTTATATCTGAAAAATGTATTAAAAATTGTCGTCCCAAGAGCTGTAAATGCAAATACTTTCAGAGATATCTTACGTAAACACACAAGAATTGGTGCAAAGAAAATAACACATTTTTTGTGTTTTAGTAAGATACTTCCATAAATGTTAAATAAAGGTCATTTTTTCTTAAACAGATTTGTAGAAACATTTAATTCTGAAAAGATTCATGTGAATTACTTAGGAAAAAATTAATAATAGGTATTGAAATTTAGCTTTATTTAAAAAATAAAACAGACGCACAAAAATGCATATTCTTATCTACATAAAATATTAACTAATGTTTAGGTTTGTGAGTAACAGCTCATCATTTATTCTAGACTGAACATTAACATAAAATGTATTTACCTTTAAAAAAACTGTAATAATCACCTATAATAGTTTGCTCAAAGTGTCCTCCGTTGTTAGCAATGCACGTTTTCGCACGCCGAATCCACTCTTTTTCTAGCGCGTTTCATAAAGTTTGGAGCATTCTTGATAGTTTCTGCCGCCTCTGTAATGCGATTACGTAACTCCTCTATGGTGTTAATCCGTTTTGAATAAACAATTGACTTCATCCAACCCCCATAAGAAAAAGTCTGCTGGCGTGAGGTCAGGAGAACGTGGTGGCCATTTTACTGGTCCATTTCGACCAATCCATTGTCTACCGTATGTATCATTTAAATAATTTTTTACATCAATTAGAAAAATGTGGAGGTGGCTCCATCGTGCATAAAACGTGAATTTATTCTGTTTTTGAACATGAATATCTTCCAAGAGGGTAGGCAGGTTTGTTCTTAAAAAATTTAAGTACGCTACTTCATTAAGTCGATTAGGGAGGAAAAATGGACCCAATCAAAATTATCACCCCCAGAACACCAAGCCATACATTGACTGAAAATGTGTATGTTGAAAATGCCTCGTCGCAGTTTCATGTGGGTTGTCGTACGCCCAAGTATGGGTATTACGAAAATTTACAATTCCCATTTCTAGTAAAACAGGATTCATCAGTAACGAGAATACGCCGAAGAAAATACTGATGTCGTAAACAAATTTCTTCTTAACCAGCGGCAGAACATCTTCCGTTTATTAAGGTCTTGCGGTAATAAGTCTTGAAACACGTGTTATATGGAATGGGTACAACTGTGCTTCATGAAGTGTCCGCCATACGCTTGACTGGCAAAATATTTAACTGACGTGATAATCGTCTGGTGCTTGTGGTTGGTGATAATTCTACAGCATTTATTATTGCTTGTTCATTATTATAGTTCCTTGCGCTACGTTGACAACCAGTATCTATTCGCTTCGGTTTGAAGCTACCAGTTTCTCTAAGTCGTCTCTCCACAGCTTCAAAATGTTTTGCGATCAGGTGTTCTTCGATGTGAAAAAGTATCACGATATTCCTGAACTGCAGGCTAAACCATTCTTGTTAACTTTGCCGTAAATCAGTATCATAATCCGTATACTCTTCAAACGAATACATACCATTTACATTATCTGCCATTATTTACTAAGATAATTACATACACTTTTATAAAAATATTTAATAAAATATTTTAAAAAATAAATATTTAATAAAATATTTTAAAAATAAATATTTAATAAAATATTTTATACACTTGTATAAAATATTTCCAAATAATCACAGGATCTCACAAAATACAATCTTCACACGCCACAATAAAAAACCTCCATAAAGGTTATTCAAATATTACTTCATGAACTTAATTGTTTATCAACTGATATTGCCAACCTTTGCAAAGAAAATATGACGATAAAAAGTGTTGAATAAATGATCAGCTGTTACTCACAACCTAAACATTAGTTAATATTTTATTGCAGATAAGAATGCGATAAGAGTGCGTCTGTTTTATTTTCAAATAAAGCTAAATTTCAATACCTATTATTAATTTTTTCCTAAGTAATTCACATGAATCTTTTCAGAATTAAAATGTTCTACAAATCTGTTTAAGAAAAAAAATGACCTTATATTTAACATTTATGGAAGTAATCTCTTACGTTAAACACAAAAATGTGTTATTTCTTTGCACCAATTCTTGTGTTTTACGTAAGATATCTCTGAAAGTATTGCATTTACAGCTCTGGGACGAATTTTAATAAATTTGTCAGATAAAAAACAATCGTATGTGTATCTTTGTAACTACCTTTACCATTTTTATACGGCCTGACTTCACCAAGGGTTCTGAAATCCGGGCGAAATCTTTCGCTAGGCGTAACTCGCTAACGAAGCGTTTCCGGGCATATGGTTATATTAACTTTTTTTACTTGTTTTTAGCTATAGAATAAGCTCTCGAGATATTGCCGTTTAGTTTTGAATCACATTGAGAAAGATAACACCTGCAGAATTTAAATTCTGCATAAACTTTTTTCTACAGAGGTAAGAATGAGTTATATAATGGTAAATTTTCAATAACCATAATTTGGCTAAGCGTAATTAAAAGCCGTATGGTAGTAAAATTTGTCTTACTACCAGGGGAATCTAAATACGTAATTTTGTGTCCGTCTGTCTGCTAAATATCTCAAAAATAAAATGAACTAATAACTCCACCTTAGCTAGAATTGTTATGCATACATGGTATGGCGTGCAAAAACATTCACGCCACCATTTTTCATTTGTATGCAAAAACGCCTTAATCTTTATATTTTGAAAATTTTTACATTTTGTCTCTCCGAATTTTTTACTCGCAGAATGTAAATTTATACATATATTATTAACGTAAGTTATTTCTTTGTTATATTTTTAATAAAATTTCATATAAATTGTGTAATTTTTATTGTGATAAATTAAATACACCTACTGGGAATGAACCAAGTGTGTGGCTAAAACTAAACAAGCATCTTGAACACACTGCTAATGTAATCCGAGTAGAACAGACGTGGGGCATTGTTTAAACATTCTGCACTACTCTTGTACCAAGCTCTGTCTCAGAGAAAAACAAGAACAACAGAGAGAATTGTTGAGAACAAAACTTATCAAGCACTGGTCTAAAACCTACTTCACTTACTTAATTGAAAAACGTTTGTGTTATTTAACCGGTTGCGTCTCTCACAAATGAATGTAATCGTTCGATTTTATTAAATGTTTACATAATCAAAGTATTTGGTTATTTAATTAATTATCATACAAAGTCACTTCTAACTTCGATTTATTTCAATGCAACTATTAATAAGCACACAATTTCTAATTTGATTAGGTATTATTTTGAATTAGATCGCGTGCTTATTAATAGTTGCATTGATTGAAAACATTTGCTAAAAAAAACTCAAATTTTATCTCATCATAACCTGAAAACAGTATTATTTTAACTATAGCTGACTAGCTGCAACTGTAGTCAAATTGATACTAGATAACTGGTATTGTTATGTCACTTATGGCTCACCCTGTATAACAGTTAATAGGCTGACAAACTTCTTTTTTGTCTGCTGGTCGTATAAATAAACACCTACGTACGATTTTCTGTCTGTCTATATGTCCGCAGGAGATCCCGAAAATGAAATAAGCTACAGAGATGAAATTTCCAACATCAAAGTAGCCTGTGACGTGACAGGTTTTGTGGCTTTTTTCTACCTTGTTGCTAATAAATGTAATGTCATCAAAGTTGGTTATAAATACTTTTTACGTGTATAGGGGTTTCCATGGAATTAATATTATTAAGAAGATCTCTTCATCTGCTACTGGGATTTTGTTATTAGAAGTAATATTTAATAGTTATACATTTACCACTTTTAAAGTGATTTAGCTGAATTATTTTTCAACAGATTATAAGAGGTTTGAATTGAGGAGAATAAACTTTGGAGATAACTTCATTTAAGTTAGCCCTTTGGGATTAGACGGATCTTGAAATATTCTTGAGCCTACGTAATCCATACAATTCAGAAATGTATTATCTTAAACTAACTTATTAAACTATGTCAATATTTAAATTATGTTTATAGAAGTATTGGACCTTCATCATCCTAAATCTAATATTTAGATATAATACATTTAAGATTTCGGGAATAACATAGATTACCAATAAATAAATATATTTCATTAGATGACCGAGCTACGAAACTCTAATGCTGAAACGTCCAGCAGATTCATAGATATATACATATATTAGTTATACTGGCTGATCATATTTCCAAATCTTTTACCAAATGTTATTATAATATCTATTATTTTAAAAAAATGTAAACATTTGTTTATCCTTTAAGTTTCTGATGATGGAATCATTGATTTAGAAAGGCCTTGCACAATAATAAAATGATTATTGGAAAAATTTTTTTATTCATTTACAAGTGATAGTAAGTTAAACCTGTTTTCCAATGCTTCAAGATTCTTCATATATTAGTTAGTTTTACATAATGTTTTTATTCATTTTAAAAATTCCTTGTCCATCTTCACGTTTTATCTATTGAGATATATGTAATGCAGATTAATTTATAAAACATCTATTGTTCTATTAGTAAAACAATGTGCAATGGTTTTGTATTTTAATCAGCAACCCCAAGAGACGTGCCTAGCAGTGGTTGACCGTTGTTTGAGCTTAGTAAGTCTCTGGATGTATTTTATATCAATGATCTTGTTTGTTATCAGGCGGTTTTTAAGCTCTTATATTCTAACGCGTATGAGATTGAAACTCAACCGATGAAGTTCTAGATATATATAATACTAAGATTTTGTCACAGATTGTGTAAATAATCTTATTTTATTCATTTCTGGTGATGGACAATTTTAGAGGGCAACTGAATTATAGGAAATCTTTCATCATATAACGTAGCTATGGTAGGAAATGTTAATTCAATTGAATTTTGAGTTTAGCTCCAGTTCAGCTTTCCTTTATGGCATCGTCTGATACCTGACACTGTCTCAGACAATTAGACGATGACGGCAAAGCTCTAAACGAAACATTTACATTGTTTCGAAACGATGCTACCAGGAAAACAAGGTGAACTGGAGCTAAACTCAAAATTCAAAATTTTTCATTGTTATGTGTTACACCAACAGGAAACACCACTTTTATAGAACTTAAAATTGTAAAGCAACATTTAATCGAGCAAAATTAAAAATATTCCAAAAATTAATATGGAAACTACGAGAAATTCCTAAACGCATATGTCAACTCCAATATATAAGTCACTGGAAGACTAAACGAAAAACCATGACACCATCCAGATCCGAAATTTACGTATGAAAGTTAAAATTGAACTGAAGCCTTTTAGGTTGTTGGAGATATAGGATTTTTATACGAGGCTCATGGAGAGGAAAATGTAAAAAAATCAAATCGTTCCATATTTTTTTAAATAAAAAAATTCTCAAAATGATACTTCCCATCAATACAAAATGCACTCAAATTTATAATTTTTTGTATATTTTTGATTTAAAAAATTAATCTTTTAAAATATTTTATACACCATTGAAACATTAAAAACATCTTTTATTTTGAATTGATTTCAATTGTTCATAATAATACCTTAAAATATTACTTTAAATTACTTGATAATTTTATTGAACGCATATCTGTTAAAAGCGGAAAATACTTACATATTAATACAGAGGAAGGAAACAAAACCAAACTGTAATAAAACCTTAGTCCATTGTTTTATTCTACTTAATTGAATGAAAGTGGATTATTACAACTGTAGCCACACCGTATGTGATCTGATTTGATCACATCGGAATGCTAAAGCATTTTTTGGCACAGTGTTCGATATCATATTTATCAGTCTTATAATATACTAGCTGTTACCCGCGGTTTCGCACGCAACCTTTAGAACCGAAGTCCTTATATTACTTAGTAAAAACACTGATGATGTAATATGATGGAGTTCTATGAAAATTTTAAAACGTAAGTAGGCATAGATCAAGTAGATATTATTTAAGTTCATGGTAAATAGTATCAGAGTTTAATTTAATTAATATATCATGTTTTGCACGTGGAAGAGCATTTACGGTTCAAATTAATTATATTTCCAACGTCACAGCTGAGTCTGCATTGTTACCCCGATCAAGAAAATACAATACACAGGTCTCGAAAAACTTACTTCGGTCAAAAAGTGTCTATTTCTAGCCTTTATCACATATTTCAGGTCTAAGATATTTCAAGTACCATATTAGAGTTTGCCTTGTCCTGTCGAAGAAAAAAAGTATACTTACGTATAGGGCCAAGAACCCTACTTCGATTAAAAAGTACCTACTACAGACCGTTTAAATTCACTTACTATGTCACAATTTAGCTTGCCGTATTGCCTCGATCAAAATACTATATAGTTCGATTATGCAGTTCTTGGAAATCTACTTTGGTCAAAATCATCTACTATGGGCTTCTGTATATACTTTCCATCTCAAATATTTCCAGGGACATAGTTGGGTTTACCTTTTTGTCCTGATGAAGAAAATATATACATAAGTAGGACTGAGAAGCCTATTACAGCCTAGGGAGAAGTCCTACCCATTTCCTATCTACTTTCGGTAAAAGGGAGAAATCCTTATTAAGGTTACGCAACATTCCAGAATAAAAGTTTTTTGTTACGTTGAGGCATTTTAGTATTAATTTCTCTGTTTTCCCATTAAGCCACTGTTAAAATGCCATATCACAATGTCAAGGAAGCCCAAGCTTACGTGAAAACATTCATGACTTTGTTCATTAATGTACGTGAAACATTCATGACTTTGTTCATTAAGGTTGGTTTTATAACAGTGTTTAAATAATATATAAAATGCATTAGATGACTTCAAATTAATCAGTGGCGCGATCTGGAGTAAAATTTTGATATTAAATTTTTATTTACTATCTGTATTACACTACTGATCAAGCACTGTTTACTTAATACTCGTATTTGATCAAATTCAATAATGTAAACATATATGTTTAGCAAATTTGTCGACATAAAACTGAAGGTGTGAACAGCTGTTTATTGCCAGTTTAATTTGGATTATGAAACTTAAAAACTACATTTTTTCTGAATTTCAAAATGTTCCAGGTAACCTTTCTTTTATTTTGCTTCATAAAAACCTTCCTCGGATTTCAATGGACATTTTACAAAAAGAATTAACCGAATTGGTCCAGCCGTTCTTAAGATTAGCGCTTATCAACACAAACATTTTTTATTTATAAGAATTAAATAATGTTAGAGGAGGAGCTTCTTACAAGAAATAATGAAATATTTGTATTTTTTTGATAAAATCATCAGAATCATCGTTTAGTTGATGTTGATTACGAAGATTTGATTATTTTCAGCCCACCTTATGCCTAGTTTAAATATCAAATCGTAATATCTACAGAGTGTACCTTGTTGTAACACTTATGGTTATCGTTTTGTAGTTAAAAAATTTGCAAATTAAAAGAGGGTCAAAGTTGGAACGTCTAAAGAAACTTATTTTGAATCTGAAGTGATAATAAAAAAATTCTATCTAATTTATGGCACTTATCACAGTCACACGATAAATAACAATACAACATTCCTTAATGGAGACTACAAGCTGTGTAATATTTACTATGTCAGTCTGAAAGTGTGATGAGAATCGCCTCACATTTGATATGAACAGGTAACAGGGAGTAGGAGGAGTCAAATCAAATTACACCAAGTATTTTATTTGCCACAATATCGTAAAAATGTACAATAGTCTTAAAAATAATAACTGTAATTTTTTATCAAAAACCATAGTCTGCAGACGTACCACAGACAGAGACAGCTGTTAAATGTTAGAGGTTTTGATAACTTTAAAAGACGCTCTTCACATAACTATATCAAAATATAAATTTGAGTTACACTGATTTTATATGGTTCTATGACTTGATCTCCCTCTAGCACTATGTAGATACAGTGGGTATGTAAAGAATACGTGTGGGCTAGTGTATCACACTCAACTTGTTTTAGCACCTCTCAGACAATATTGGGAACTGTATGATTGGGTGTCCTAGCCTTACTCTGTTGTTGGTACCAAAACTAAGTTTATTGTAACAAAAGTTATGATAAAAATGTTCAGCAGTGGATTGAATGGGTCAATAAGTTATGCATGTCAATATCACTGTTACATACCATTCATTCAAAATAGTTATAATTTGAAAAGTCTAGAACTAGTAGGACGCTGCAGATGATTTACAGTATTAACCATGATGAACTAAGTTTCAACTAGGGAAATGATAAACTTTGGACAAAACTTAATTTTTGTTAATCCTCTGAGATTAGTAGAACTTATTTAACCTCTTGAATCAGACCCCCCCCCCCCCACCCCCCCCCCCCCCCACCCCCCCCCCCCCCCACCCCCCCCCCCCCCCACCCCCCCCCCCCCCCACCCCCCCCCCCCCCCACCCCCCACCTTATGGTATAACTATGATCTCAACAAAGAATACGGAGGAATAATTTTCTTAAGTAAAAGAGTAACAGTTGAAATGAGAATTTTAACATGTGATAGTTTTTATTTAATAGGAATGAAAAGAAAGAATAAAGTTGAAACACCACATTAAACTTGGCGTACTTGCGTTTAAATAACTCTCCGCTATAGGAAAACATTTCACGTAGACCTGCAACTCTATAATATAACCGAAAAACCTTTTTTTGTAGGTAATATAAAAGCAAACCGATTAAAAAGTAATCATTCTGGTATATCCAAATGTATTGAAATATAAATTTTATTATGGTGATGAATATAGAAATTAGTTATACCTGTCCAAGTCATAACTCACAGGTACAACTGGATCTGATTAAACACATTAATGAAAATTGCTTAATAGATATTAGTTCTCGTCCCTTGCCACCAGATAGGCATTGTGTACATAACCCGTGTACAAACATCATGGTTATTATGACCTTATTTTATTGCTCTTTGAATTTTGCAATAACATAAGTAATTGATCTATTTAAATAGTTTTATATACCATTCTATAAGTTTTAAAATAACTAAATAATCATTTTTTTCACACTCATACCAAATATTCATAATGAATTGCATTTATAAAATAAGATTTATAATAAAAGTTAAATCAAGATCATTAACTTTGTTACTGAAGGATAACTGCTTATGTTATATAAATATTGTACTGCTATGTTTTATTACACTTGCTTTATGATACTATAAAATGCAGTATTATTCACTATATAAAGAATATTGCACGAACAAATTCTTTGTTTCTAAATATTAATTTAGTAAAATGCTTTAGTGTGAAGTACCGTTTAACCAAATTACAGTGGTATTGGTTATGAATAAATATCATGATATATTATTAAGTACCGGTACTAATACTTAAATTTTCTAATTCTAAAATGGAAAATTGCATGCATTTAGAGTATTAAAATATATTGATATTAAAGATATATAAATAATATATTAATATCACTATATCATATATATATATATATAGTATATAATATTAGAGCCATACAAGTATCATAAACACAACATTTTAGCATTTAAAGAAACATAGTACCTAAGGATTTAAAAATGTATATCAAAAATAAGAACTACCTGTAAGTAAAATATTTTGTCAAACCATGTTTCTTCAAATAAAAGGTGTTTCCTTTTTATACGAAGGCCAGTATATTTTGGTTCGTTTCAAGTGACACGAATCACTGTGCCGCATTTTACTTTGTGGAATTTAAACTTATTTCAACAATCACACAGATTGGTCGTCTCTAATAATTTGTAAAATGTGTGGGTCCATATTTTTCCAGTAACAATCCGAGGTTCACGGTGGCAGTGTTTTTATTTGGTTAACTCATCTAGTTCTATCGTACAAACGACCCGATACTGTGCCGTTGGTTTACTTCGTGGGCCCCCCGCCCCCCCCCCCCCCCCCCCCCCCCCCCCCCCCCCCCCCCCCCCCCCCCCCCCCCACCCCCCCCCCTGGGATGAAAACCTTTCCAACAAGTCACACAGATTGGTCATCCTCTTAATTTTACAGAGTGGGGTCCATAATTTTGCCGAGTAACATCCGAGGTTCAGGTGGCATTGTTATATATGGTAGACCATCTATTCTATCCGTACACGACCCCGATACTGTTGCCGCTGAGTTTACTTTTCGTGGGATGAAACCTTATCACAAAAAAAAAAAAAAAAAACAATCACACAGATGGGTCGTCTTTAATTTGCAGCGTGTCGATGTTTGCCAGTAACATCCAAGATTCAGTGGCATTGTTATATATGGTAAACCATCTAATTCGATCGTACAACGACCCGATACTGTGCCGCTAGTTACTTCGTGGGATGAAAACCTTTCCAACTATCACACAGATTGGTCGTCTCTAATTAACAGTGTGGGTCCATATTTGCCAGTAACATCCGAGGTTCAGGTGGCATTGTTATATATGGTAACCATCTATTCTATCGTACACGACCCGATACTGTGCCGCTAGTTACTTCGTGGGATGAAACCTTTTCCAACAATCACACAGATGGGTCGTCTTTAATTTCAGCGTGTCGATGTTTGCCAGTAACATCCAAGATTCCGGTGGCATTGTTATATATGGTAAACCATCTATTCTATCGAACATGACCCGATACTGTGCCGCTAGTTACTTCGTGGGATAAAACTTCCCAACAATTCCCACAGCTGGGTCGTGTCTAATTTATAGCGAGTGCCTATGCATGCTAGTAAAATCTAAGTTTGAGTTGTATGTGTTATATATGGAGACCACCACCTATCTCGTATACGAAATCGATATTTTGCTGCTATTTACTTAGTGGGATGTAACTTACAGATCGACTGACAGTAAACACATTTTCCAGTCACCTTCGAGTGATATCCTTCGCGTACGCTTAGACAACGATTACATTTTTCTCACATAATCATTTATAATTAAATAAGATGTTTTTATTTGTAACACCATGATACTTTCCCCAATGTAAAACTGTTATGCTAGCAGTATTATTTTTATAATGGTAAGAGGGTTGCTATTACTCAATAATTTGGAATGCTTATGAAATGAATATGAGACAGGTTTATCCTTTTTTGTAAAGTTCATTATTTTTTTGAGTTGACAAGTTTGTAACATTCAGTTAGTAAATTTAATGATAATCGGTTTGAACTTAAAAAAAATTAGAAAACAAAATAATAATAAGAATTTGTAGAGTATATGTTTTTAATTTCATATATTTCCTATTCATGAGATTGTACCTACAAATAAGTTGTACTTTTCATCGTTGCTGCTTTTTTACTGTTCATTGTGCAGTAAAACTTCTATAAAAATAAAAAGTTGCAAACCTCCTGTAATGTATGCGGGTCGACACTGTACTCTCTATGGGTCGGGAAGAATAATTAAACTACACATTTAGAGTAACATTGCTCTAGGACCGCTCGTAAAGGAACGGACGGGACGCGGAGGTTACATGACGGTGTCTGGTGGTGGACTCGGGGGGTGGACTGCTGGCTGGCCAGCTTGGACCGTTGGTTGTAGGGTAGTGGCGTGAATGTGACGTCACAGGAGAGCAGCCTATGAGCATTCTTTATTTCTTTTAGACCACATCGTATGTTACATCGCCTGACAATACATACTGCCAACATCACTGGTGCAGACATTAAATATCACTATGGATACCTACCAACTTAGTACTTCTCACACTAAATACACTACAATCCTCCCCCTTAAATACATAAGTCCCCTACAATTTTAGAAATTTATCAATTACAATTTGTTTTACAATTCTCCAATTTTAAATCAATTACAATGAATAAGAAAATTGACATTATACTCTTTTATTTTTGTAAGTATAGATTATAGAGAACAAAATACAAACTCAATATAATCATTTAACACAAATCAACAAAACACTTCAATCAAAACCAATAAATCAGAATATAGCAATTAATAACACATTGAATGAACACAATTAACAAATCGATAATAATAATGCTTAAACAATATTAATTATATACAAGTCACAATTGGGTTGTATTTACAAGTCCATTTTGACTAAAGGTTTACGATCCCTTAGTGGGTATCGTCTAAACAGGTGTCATTTGTTTGGGTGAAACGCTTGGAACTGTTATTGTTTACATTTGTACGTGGGCTGGGGCTTTGCCCCTGAGCGTTTTCTGTTATTGTTATGGTTTTGCGGAGAGGGGGGCAAGGTCGTTGCTAAAAGTACTGGCGACCTTGCGCTCGCTCTGTCCCGCGACTGTATATCGATCGTTTCCTGCGTGTGCTCTGTTGCCACCTTGCGTCTGGGAGTCTAGGCATTGTTGTCAACTCAGACATTTCCGGACTACACTGTAAAACCTACCAACTGGTCGATATGTCGTTTTCCACCTCATGCCCGTATTCAGTTCAACTAAATACGTGACTGGTCCTAATCGTGAAACTACCACACCTGGTATCCACTTATTTCTACCTCTGTAATCTCTGGCTATGATTGGTTGTCCAATAGCTAACTGTCTAGTTTTACTACCCCTATAGTACAATCGTTGTTTTTCTTGATTATCTGACATTATTGCTTTAACATTTGGGCGAATTAAATCTAACCTAGACTTTAGCGATCTGCCCAACATTAATTGAGCTGGCGATAGATTGGTAGTAGAATGCACTGTATTTCTATAAGTGAACAGGAAGTTACTCAAAGCTAATTCTAAATCCTTGGAATTATGAAGAGCTGTTTTTCAATTTATTTTTAATAGTTCTGACTGACCGTTCTGCCAAACCATTGGTTTCTGGGTGGTATGGTGGTGAAAACGTGTGTTTGATACCATTTGACATCAAAAATTCTTTAAACTCTTGACTGGTAAAAGGGTGGTCCGTTTGTCGGACACGATTGTGGTCTACAATACCATACCTACTAAATAATTCCCTTAATTTCACAATCGTGTGAACAGCTGCCGTTGAAGCAACGGGCAACACCTCTGGCCACTTAGAGTACGCATCTTTTACCACCAAAAATAACTTGGACTGAAAAGGTCCAAAAAAATCAATATGAATTTCGAGACCAAAACTCGTTCCGGAACATTCCAATGATGCAGGAAAGCCTTGGGCGGTTTTGCTCGTTCCTCCAAACAGGCTGCACAGCTGTTAGCTAGTTGTTCTATGTCCCGGTCGATATTAGGCCACCATACATATGCACGGGCTAATGCCTTCATGCGAAACAATACCTATGTGTGAAGTATGCAATTCGTTCAGAATGTTTATTCTGAACCTTTTAGGTATTACCACCCTGTACCCCCACATTAGGATTCCTTGCTCCAAGGTTAATTCCGACTGTCTAATTTCAAATGGCTTTAGATCTGGTTCAGTTACAATAGGCCAACCTAATTCTACATAGGATATTACCTTTTTGATTTCACTATCTACCAATTGATTCTCTTTTTATGTCTACATAGCTTAATGGTATGTCATTTTCAGCTAAACACTGCAATAGGTACCTATGACATTAATATTAAGGTCATCATCCGAGATTTTCATCTTTAATCTCACTATTTACAGGTAATCTAGATAAACCATCGCATTGCCATGGTTTTTGGGACTTAACATACACAATCTCATATTGGAAACCACTTAAAAACAAAGCGTATCGTTGTAACCTACTGGCTGCGAAAGCAGGTAACCCTTTCTTTGGTCCAAAAATAGCCACTAAAGGCTTATGATCAGTCTTTAACAAAAACTGTGTACCATATAAATATTGACTAAATTTCTTAACACCAAATACAATGCTTAATGCTTCCTTATCTATTTGTGAATAGTTTTTCTCAGCGCTATTTAACACTCTACTTGCGAATGATATAGGTCTTTCTGTACCGTCGTATTGAATCTGACTCAAAACTGATGCAATGCCATATGGACTAGCATCACTGGCTACCACTAGTGGTAATGCAGGATCATAATGCGCTAAAACTTCAGCAGAGATTAACTTTTGCTTAATCTCTTGTAGTGCCTTCTTACATGCTAAATTAAATACAAAATCGGTATCCTTTCTTAACAACTGATACATTGGGGTTAAAATAGTGGATATCCTAGGAATGAAACGTGAATAGTAATTAACAAGACCAAGGAAGGCTTTAAGCTGTGTCACATTTTGAGGTTCAGGTGCCTTGACAATTGCTTCAACCTTACTAGGTGCGGTATGCAACCCTTGTTTACTGATAACAAAACCTAAATATTCTAAACTGTCACAGAAAAATTTACATTTGTTCTTGCTCACTGTGAACCCATTGTCTTCAAGTCTTTGACACACTAGTCTAAGTCTATGCATGTGTTCCTCATTGTTTTTACCTGTTACTAGAATGTCATCTAAAAATACAGTTACCCCCCGGGATACCTTGTAATGTTCGTTCTATTATTCTCTGGAATATTCCCGGTGCTGAACTGATACCAAAACATAGGCGATTGTAAGCATACAATCCTTTGTGTGTGCTAATTGTACAATACGTTTGACTATCTACATCTAGTTTAAGCTGCTGATAAGCTGAAGATAAATCTATTTTAGAGAATTTTTCTCCGTTTTGTAGGCTGGCAAATATTTCTTCAATTTTCGGTAACGGGTGTCGGTCTACCTCCAAGAAAGGATTTACAGTTATTTTATAATCCCCACAAATTCTTATTTTCCCATTAGCCTTAATAATTGGTACAATGGGAGTCCCCCATTCACTGGTATCTACTGGTGAAATAACGTTCTCTTGTTCTAGTCTAGTCAGCTCGGCTTCTACTTTTTCTTTAAGTGTAAAAGGTAACGTCCTAGGTTTTAAAGTATTTTGGTACTACATTTTCTTTTTAACTTTAATTTAACTGGTGCACCCTTGAAACATCCCAACTTATCCGTAAATACATTTGGAAACTCATTGTACAGTAATTCTACTTGTTTGTTGTTGTTGACAACAGACGGATTGACAGATGTTTGTTTGTTTACCTCTACAGGTGTTGTTGTGGCTTCCACTGACAGGCGTGCATGCGTCTGCCGCGCTGCCGCCTGCAGTTGGCACAACCCCCACCATGCTCGTGCGATCAGCTGACTGTACATTGTTTACATTACTAGGCACTCTAACTGTTAAATCTAATGCTTGCATCCAATCACGCCCTAACAAGGGATTAGCCCCATTAGCTACGATGTATAAAGCTAATTGTTTCTCTTTACCTTTATGTTGTACATTGACCATAACCTTACCTAAAGGCCTGATCTTTTCATGTGTAATATGAACTTAATACTAAGCTAGTTGGATACATGTTTATATTTCCTAACTTAGTCTTACAATCTTTTTCTGACATAACTGAAACACAAGCTCCACTATCGACTTCAAATACAATTTCCTTACTTTCCACTAATAACTGTACCGTTATTGGCTCAATTTTATTAATCTTAGTTTCTATTTCTTTAACCGTAAATAGATTGGAAATGTCATACACATCGTCATTGTCTTTATGTTTCCAGTGATTATCTGAACCGGACTCTGCTGATTCTTTACTTTCCTCTACATAGTGCTGCCTACCTTTATAAACATATTGCTTTTTATTGCTGTAAAAACTGTTTTCCCTTTAGCTGAAAGCTCCTTAGACCTATTTGTAAAAACATTTGGTTTGTTCTCATTAGGTTTGTTAACATAATTTTTCGATCTACAAACTCTTTCAAGGTGTCCCTTCTTTTTACAATGATTACACGTGTACTCACGAAACCGACATTGCGATGCTGTGTGTGATCCTCGCTTGCCGCAACAATAGCAGGTGATGTCTCCCAGCGCCTTCCCGCCGTCCGATGACCGTCTCGCTGCGATGCTCGCCGCCTGTGTCCTTTTCGGTATCGACCCGCTGCTCTGCATCCGGTGAATACGTCCTCCTGCAGTTGTCATCTGGGCCGCCCCCTTCTCAGCAAATTCCATTGCAGTAGCTAGTTGCACGGCTTTTTCATAAGTGAGGTTCTCCTCCCCGAGAAGTCTTTTCTGTATCTGTTGGTCTCGCAGACCCGCGACTAATCTGTCCCTTAAGTAGTCTGGCAATTTATCACCAAATTCACAATACTTAGATAACTGTTTTAAATGCACAATATAATCGCTAACCGTTTCATGATCCAATTGATTCCGCCTACTAAATTTAAATCTTTCCGTGATAAAAGAAGGCTTGGGATGCAGATGATTCGCTATAGTGTCCACAATTTCCTTGTACGACTTGTCAGACGGTTTGTCTGGTGTAATTAAGTCTTTCAGTAACGTATAGGTCCTTACACCCATAACTGTCAACAAAGTGCTTAGTTTCTTTGAATTATCGATATCATTACAATCAATAAAAAACTCAAATCTCTCTATATAAGACTGCCACGATTCTTCCGCACTATCAAAATAACCCATAGACCCGATAGTTGCCATTTTGTTTTCTTGTACACTCCGTAATAACTGTTTAAAATGTCCCCGGTAAAAATAATCGTCTAACGGCATTAATTGCAACGATTAAAATCAGCTTGTGCGCTGCTTACACCAAGAATAGTTTATATCGATCGGCGTACCTTACTACTCCCGACCGTTGGAATGTCCGGAATGTCCTTGCACATTCGCGGTTATTTGCACGTGTTCATTACGATAGTTGCCCTTCCGCACTATATCACTGTAATTCACTGTTTCAATGTCCCGAATGTCCCTGCACATTCGTTGTTATTTGCACGTGTTCATTACGCTTGTTTGCCCTTCCGCACTAAATCACTGTAATTCACTGTTGCAGTTGTTTTCCTCGTCGCCACTGTAAGCGACGTTCCACTGTTGCAGTTGTTTTCCTCGTCGCCACTGTAAGCGACGTTCCACTGTTGCAGTTGTTTTCCTCGTCGCCACTGTAATGTATGCGGGTCGACACTGTACTCTCTATGGGTCGGGAAGAATAATTAAACTACACATTTAGAGTAACATTGCTCTAGGACCGCTCGTAAAGGAACGGACGGGACGCGGAGGTTACATGACGGTGTCTGGTGGGTGGACTCGGGGTGGACTGCTGGCTGGCCAGCTTGGACCGTTGGTTGTAGGGTAGTGGCGTGATGTGACGTCACAGGAGAGCAGCCTATGAGCATTCTTTATTCTTTTAGACCACATCGTATGTTACATCGCCTGACAATACATACTGCCAACATCACTGGTGCAGACATTAAATATCACTATGGATACCTACCAACTTAGTACTTCTCACACTAAATACACTACACCTCCCTAAGTAAAAGAACATTTTAAACCTACGAAAATTGCCCTGCCGTAAGATTAATCACTACTTAAATGAAAGTCTTTAATTATATGTAGAAATAGAATTCCAATTTCAAATAAAGAAAAACAAACATTATTATGAGATATGAAACTCGGAACATGAAATCTCAAAGGTTAAGTTTGTTTGCACCTTCTGATTTCTTTCACCAGCCCTAACGTGATTACCAATAATAGACAATACCAAGTCAATTAGCCAAAACGTGAGCCCTAAACTCAGTGACAAAATGTAATAGTAATGTTGGTCTAATAACGTCATTTAGTTTGCGATTACCAAAACTTCTAAAAAAATACTGTTTTAAATGGGTTTTTATGTCAAAATTACTTTCACCAAATTGAGTATTCCTGCCACCTCCTTCTGTTGCTTGAAACAGAAAGAGAAGTAGACGTAAATTTACCCACATATCTAAATAGACGATACTCTCATATTTCACGCGTCAAACTATTCAACTATATCAAACTATTTTTTCAATATAAAATTAATACTAGTAGAACTTTATTGGTTGTACCTAACTACTGGATATGTACATACTTGATATATATTTTATTAATAACATATTGATATTTATTTCAAAGTATATAAATAAATAATTGTTCATAAGCAATTAATATAAACATAATTATGCTTTTTTAACTTACATTTAGCTATACTTATGTTTTAGATATGAAATAACTGTATTTTCCTTTGTAAAGAAACAAATATATGTTTACATTAAAAAATGTAACTACCGGGTTTTCAAAGTCAAAAATTATTCTATCTGATCACAATGTTCACTAAAAAATACGCTGATATATTGAAATAAATGGCTGTGTCACATGCTGCCCCCAGCGGCGGGTATATAAACTAAGCCCCATTAGTTGATGGCGATGGCTCCAACCACATAAGTCAAATCTAGCTCAATATTTTTTTTTATTTTGTGGTGTTGCATGGCTCGATTTGTGCAGGTCGGTGAATACAAATATCCTGCACTAATTACTTTTTAAGGTACAATTTTTTTATGTAACATTTAATCGTTCAGTTTTAGATACCGTTAGGAGGTAATCATACAAAAGTGGTGGGCTTAAATTAGACACGATTCTCTGGAAATGTTTAATAAGGAAACGTAATTAAAGCGTTAATTTGAATATTCCCGTAAAATTATTACTTGTCATCAACAACATTCACAGTCTAATTAACTTCAACGTCACAGAGTGAAAGGCAAATAATAACTAAGTTATAATTTTCTCTGATTGTAAGTATTAATTATTATTCATAAAACATATTCTCAAACTTATTTCGGCCTGTAATTTATCAAAAGTACTGCAAATGTACCAATTACTTATAGTAATATGAAACACATATACACACGTACGCAAACGCACAGCTAGGTTCAGTCCATATTTCATCTCAAAATAAATTAATACGACGAGAGTGAGAATTTAATAAAAATAAGTTATTTTTTGCAATACCCTTTTGCACGTAGAGTGTGAGTACGCCACACCAGGTATCACACGCAGGCTTCGCTCAAGCCTATAGTTAATTTAAATCTGGAAATGTCCTGCGGACAGACAAACTGACAGGCAATCTGGCAGAAGATAAAGTTTTACAACCCTCAGGTAGACAAAGGGAAGATATGGGAGTTTACTGATACTTTATGGCGCTCAGTTACATTCTATGGAGCTAATATTACCATGTTTGAACCTAATGTTCTTTGTATACGAATTAACCTTTTTGAAAAATTTCAAGAGCACCGGCCTATGGATTCTCTTGATATTGTGCGTACAGACATACACATCGAACGACAGAAAAGACATTTCCAACCTCCACGAATAATAGACTTCGCAGAAGCTCAGTCAACAATTAAATTTTTTCATATTAAGTAATATGATTAATTAAGATCTTTTTATTATTAACAGCACTTTCCCTAATGTGAAATCTTATGCCAGAAGTACTATAATTATAATGGTAAGAGGGTTGCTACTACTCAATAGTTGAAATTCCGGGCCCAAAGCACTTACCGAGCGAACATAGACATACATAGAGCCACTCCACTCTTTCCTTTCACACAACAAAGAGCTGATCGACTGAGAAGTACATGGTCTCTGACGTCACGAACGTTTGCTGAGTTGCGTGTGTTGAACCGATTAAGCAAACTTGCCTCCAGCTTGATACCTAAGATTAAAGTCAAACAAACTTCCCAACAGACTTGGGTCACGATGGATCGCTGAAGTGATCTTTGATGTAATCAGGAAATTGTGAGTACTGATGACGGCTTTGTGTAGTTACACAAGATATATGTACTATCTCTAGATTTGTGCTTGTGGCCAATATGGTTCTAGTATTTTAAATCAAACACTTTCACCTACAAATATCTTATTTGAAAATCAAAATCACTGCTATTAAATTCTAAGGTATCTTATTTTAAATCAAGCTAGAGAATTTGTCGCTGTGTGAGTTTGATTAATATCATCAGAAATATTTTACTATTATTGTTACAATATTATAGCATGTAACTAATGTTAGCTTTAGCTATTTATAACCTTAACAAACTAATCAATCTTTCAGCATATAAAACAACGATAATGACTCATAGCATAACTGTAACTCATTATAATATTGTTCAAATACAATATTAATGTACCATCAAGTCAAAGACAGCTCTATGTAACCAAAATGTAACCATGCCTCTAAATGTAACCAACGATAGTTACAATGTAAAATTTTAGTACAAATGGTTGAATAGTTTACTGGTGAATGCAGAAAAACACACAAGGGAACTTTCAAATTTATAAAATTATTACGATGTTAATTCTCGCAAAACTCACACAATTGTAGGATACAATAATATTATTAGTAACAAAAATATGTCAGTACACAGGCTGCTAATTATTTCATTATTATGTGTTTTGAAGCTATTATTTATATACTCAATTTGTAAAATAAATTCTTCCTTATCTGTATATAAACGCATTTTTATGTACTTACATCAAGAAAAGCAGAAGTAATAAAATCTATTTGAGACATGGTCGTAATGGTTGGGTGTAAAAAAGTAGAAGAATATAAACATATAGGTTTCAGTATCTTTATCTAATAATTTTTCATAAACTTTTATCGAAGAGACTGCTCTCTGGAAGTAGTCTATGAAAGTTTTAATGATACTGAATGTTACTCCGATTCACATTTTAGATATACGTGTGGTATTAATTCAAGATTTAATGGTAATTCCCGCAAATTTAGAATAGTGATATCTTAGCAACAAAATTCAAATTTTTTAAAAACAACACACCCCATACCTACTTAAAAGATTTAAATTATGAAACCAAATATCTTGAGTACAAAGAGTGTTACTTTTATAGCACAAAGTATTGTTGACTTCTACATCTTTTTAAATGTGAATAATTTAATTATCTAAGTGATATTCAAAAATTAATTTTTTTTAAGGGCATATTTTATCAAAACTGACAGTTGCGTTGGGAATTATTTCCGATTAAACCATCTTAAAAATGCTCTATTAAACATTTAGGTCAAATGTGTAAAATATTTACGTATAAATATGCATTTAAAAAGTGGTAAACAATTCAAATTCAACGGATCTCGAAAAATATGCTATTAGAAGTATGATCTTAGTCTCTTGAGGTATTATTTGTTTTGCCTTGTGTTTTTAAACCCTCAACATCGAAGAACATTTAGATTTATTTGTTCCAGTTTGTGACAAAAACAAGTTACGTGCGTTTTATGTATGTTTTTTTTATGGCCAAGTGTTATCAGCGAAATACAAACTTCAATTTTTTCATGCAACTTCCTGTTTTTGGAAGGAATCAGTGAAAGGATCAGGATCCTTTTTATATATTTTGCTGTTGCCCTTCATACTACTTTTCGTTTCGGAGGACTGTCTGGTGTCTCTAAAGTTTAACTAGATAGTTAAGGGACCACTTATTATACGTACAATGTATATTTATTGTGTAAAAGCTAATTTCAATCGTTCCATCCGTAAAATGCGGTAAAATAAGCTTGACAAGGTGATTATTATTATTATTATTTATTTTGTCTTCCAACGGCTTAGCCAATTTACAATCAGTATAGTTAAATACAGGACATTATACATATACATCAAGAATATTCTGTATCGCTTATTATCAAGAACCAATCACATTTGTAATAAATATAAAACAAGATTTTATGAATTTTTAAATAAATGTTAAATCATAACCAGCTCTTTAGTCACAGCCGTTGTATGATGCAGTTAAACTAATGCATGTATCAGCTGTTGCCCCTAGCGGCGGGGATGAGAACTAAAACCCATTAACTGGTGGCTGTGTCTCCAACCACAACAGTCCAATCCCGCCCCAGGGCCGTCCATTACGCTCTGCACAGTTCCACCATTGATTTCATATCAACTTGCATTTACTTACTGTCAAATGTGAAAGTTTTAACACTGTTCACATACCTCTTGCGAGTAATTAAAGTTTGCACAGCATATGGTTTAAAGGCTTATTGTAGTTTTGGGCTAATCGTGAATGAAGAATATTGCTGGAGGGGGTTGTAAATTTCATTTCTGTGTGATAGTCCGTCTGTCTACATAATATCTCGAAAATAAAGTTAGATTTATAATAGAATCGTTGTAAGAAGTTTCATATATACCTTGGAATCACTGAGATTTATTAATATTTATCACTGAGTGTTATTGACTGAGTATCATGAGATAATTTGTTTTATATGCATCAGTATTAAACAATTGTTATCTGTAGGAGTGTTTATCCTCAAGAATGATTGCATGTAGATTTAAATAAAAACTTTACTTATTCTTAGCGTTTATACATTATAACAAGTAGGTAAAATAAACCATATCAAATCAATAATTAACAAAGAAATAAATTGCTAGGTGAAAGATTAAATACTTAAAATTAACAATAATGGTAATAAATAGATTATAAAGATCTCATTACTGTCTGATAATTATATTTTTATAGATTTTCAGTTTATTAACTTAAAAACGTGACATACTTGAAAGGTTGATTGAAGCTTCTTAACTATATCGGAATCGCTGTGTTGGATTATGGTGCGTCTCCATGAAAGTTTGGGCTGAGCGTTAACAAATATGTTTAAATTTCTTTATAGGTAACCATGATGGGAAAAAAGACATAGCAGGATACATAAATTTGTAGACAAGCCGAATAGAAACATATGTTACAAAGTTAAATTTTTTATTGAATAAAACAAAACATAATAGAGTGGATATTTAATGTTACATGTCGGTGAACAATTTACCAACACATCTATCTCGGGATCACTGAGTTTTATTATTGATTACCAATTAGTGTCATTAAAAATAGAATGATATAATTTATGTTTTAAATGCAGGGTTAATAAAAATTTCTTTTCTTTATGAGTGTTTATCCTCGGGAAATCTCAAGAATGACGGAATGTAGATTTAAATGTTGCAGCAAAATCAGAGAAGCGTGTTACGCGACACGTGGTGTGGAGTATTGTTTACATTGATAAATAAATACTTTTTTTAGTTTTTAGAGTTTCTCAGTCCAATATAAATATTATACAGAATAAATCACATCAAATCCTAAATTAACAAAGAAATAAATTTCTAAGTGAAAAAGGAAATACTAAATAAAAAACAATTACGGTAATAAATAACTTACAAAGAACTCATTATTGTCTAGTAATTATATTTTTATAGATTTTCTGTTTTTTTCACTTAAACACGGTTTCTTACTACTGCTGTGACCTGCCAAAACGTTATTGCTGCATATGACGTAAACGACATCGTTAATAATTCAACCTCTTTTACTAACTGTATTCTAATCAATATATATAATAAATATGCACCGATTTTCACAATTGTAACTGTAAAATTAAATGCTTTTACGTTTGTTTCCTGGAACCTTATGTAATCAATGATTTTTTTGTAAACTAGCGGCTGGTTTCCGGTTCTCGTTCGAACTTCTAGTCTAATGGGCTTTCCATCTTTTCAAGGTTGACTAGCAACGCGGTCGGAGTTGATAATGTATTTGAATGATTTCTGAAGGGTACCTTATAAATAAAACTGCCTACTATAGAAGTAATTGTTCAATTGTAAACTGAGTTCTTATTTTTTCCGATATTTGAAAGCAATCTCTGGATTTACCTTTAAAGAGCATATAGAACCCTAAAAATTCTTCTGAAATAATCTCAATAATAATTTTCGATTTTTAAATCATTCTTGATATAAAGAATGATCAAATCAACAGTTTTTTCCTTATCTTAATAACTATAATATTCTGACCAAATTCCAATTTTTATTCGTATCTGATTAAGGTACCAAAATAGTCTTATTGATGATTACTAATGATATCCGATTGGCAATAACCAAATTGCTAGTAATCATTTAAATATTATTAGACTTGCATATACCACCCTGTCTTCCTTAATGAACATTGGTTTTTCCAAAGGATGTGTTAAATGGGTTGAGAATGTTTATACAACAAGGACTTATTATTAACTATAAAATACTCAAGAAATAATAACTTGATAATAAGACAATAATCTTAATAATATACCGAAATATAAACACCATTTGTGTACTAAATTACGTAAACAACCTGAAAAATCTCTCACTCACTATAAACACAAATCTCAAATGGACTGACAAAATTAAACAATCGTGCGGAACGGATTTTGCTGGCATCCACGGTCTATAGCGGTTTCCCACGTACCTGCCAATCAGTGTTAAGGTGGCGCCCACTAAACTTTGTATACTATGACGTCGTGATGAGTGACATGACTGACGTGAAATCGTACAGACTCACTTTTAATCTTCGACGTTATAATTACTTTAAACAATCTTTTCAACAGTTGCCGTTTATGAAATTTCATTAACCCATATTGCATATTCTTAAATTTCTAGATTCATTACAAAAAAACTAATTTACCGTTAACCTGTTTGATCATTTCAATTTTATCTCCGGTATTAGTAAACGACCTAAATGAAGGGAAGCAACATCATTATAAATTATAATTTACAGATATACAAATTTTAAATGTTCTTTACAGTTCCGGCTTGTTGCCTTTAAAAAAACTCTCGCAGATTATATTAGATTTATTCAAGACTGTACAGCTTGGACCATTGGTAAACCATGGGTAGTGGCCTTGTTGCTGAAGGACCTGTGGGGATAACGTGTGGTGGTGGATGACGCACAGTATGTACTTTTTCCAATATTTTTCTTATGTATTTTAATTTTTTTTTTTTTCATTTAAATACATATATTTTTTATTTAAGTTCATTTAATATTGTTATATCCTACTTTTGAGACACTACAGCATCACAAATGGTTAAGAAATCCCGCAGTTGTATAAACTTAGCCTCTCATTTTGCAATTACGATAGGCCATGCTTCAAGACAGTTTAGCCAACTCTAAGGATATGAAGGTTAGTTCCTGTTCGTGATAGGAAACAGTTATTCTTTCGTTTAACACAAAAAGGTTTTCTGAGGCTTCATCGCCTCCAATGACTCTTACTGTCACCCTTTTTATTCTTTAATTTAATTTCTCTCCATGCACTGTAAAGGAAAAAGTGTTTAGTGTATTTTTTTACCACTGCCTAATTTTTGAAAGTCTGTGTCTTAAAATACTTACTGGCCAGTTAAAATAAAATATGGCATGTAATGTCAGTTAAATATCTCCTTATTATCATAAAAGATCAGATAGTTGCAATTACAACAAATAACTCATGTTCTATGAAGCCATGGATACATTTTTTTATAAGCGTTAACGTGAACTAAATTTTTTAATAGGCTCATTTCATATATAAATTCTACTTAAAAACAATTTTGCAACATTACTCGAGTTTAAAGTAAATAATTTGTGAGGTGTTTCGGTATAAACGCCTTTTTTTCGTCTGCCCTGATAGTTGCAGTCGTGCTGGGTTCTATTCCAGGGTTGTGATATCGCCTTATATTTTTATCTTACCCACGCCTTCACCGTACGCTGGTAGAGATCGAGATTCTAAACGAGGTTAAACGTAAGTGAACAGAAAATCTCAGACTCGTTCAGAGCGAATTCAGTTATTCGCACTATTTAATAGAACGATATCATCACAGTTTTCTGTTCTATGTTTCGCGATTTTACGTAAATAAATGTTGATTAGAACTGTCAATGCCCCGTTTTAAAAGGTGACGTTTAGAAATAAATTCTATTGTAACGACGATTATTTGGCAATTATTTGCGCGTGAGAAAACAGATTTTTAATATCGGTGGTCCGCTAGATCTTTATTCCACAGCCGTTGACTCGAACCGGTCTCTGTATCGTCTGCTCGTTTCTTCTTTCTTCAGTGTGCTGTTGTGCTGTGTTAAGCTGAGGTTATGTTTTGACTTTACAAATATCAAAACAAAATATTAAATATATCAAACCAAACAAATTCCTTCTCTATACTAACAAGACTAACGTTAACGTATAAGTTTATAAGTTAAGCTGGAAGCAAAATGTCTAAGGGAAGTCTTGAGTTATGTCCCTCCCCTGTGAAGCAGCTAAATTCCTTCAAGCAAATATATTTAGGTTATTTAATACAAGTATCCTAGTTCAACTATTATACAGGTATTTCGTGTGTACTATTTTCCTCTTTAGACCCTTAGTATCAAATCTATTAATATTAACAAGCATTAAAAGTTTGTTATAGCCTAAAAACCTAATATTCACATTGAAACACACTCTTCCAAGGAGGAAGAAAGCTTATACGGTTAACAGGGTACTAAACAAATATTCAGGAACCGGGCTGATAATTCAGAGGTTTATTAAGCCAATGAATAAAATATTTGTAAACAAGGCCTAGATATAAATTAAACCTAGATAGTGATTAAACCTAAATTATCACTTTCCTTATAAGGTTTTGGTTTAGTTAAGTTCGCTTCATCATTTTTTACTAATTACATTGTGCTCCATGTCGGTGTTTAAACAATAAAGCAAGGTTACACACTAAGTCACTATTAAATGATATCGTATGCGTTAGTTAGGCCACATACGTTAATGTATCACGTGTGAATCAATATATGTTATAATGATAATAAAAGGTTAAAAATGTATTTATTCTGATATTTACTCGTTGCCATCTTGTTTACCCATAAGGCCAATGTCAAATTATTTACTACCACTTAGTCATATTCCTTGAAGTAGCATAAAACTTCATTGGACTCAGTGTTCCTTGTAAGAAATATAGCCTCTTACTCGATTTTATCGGTCTATAAGTTGGTTATTTTCGAAATATCGTGTGGAGATACATAAAGAAGTACAATTTTTCCAGGCCCTTCAGTCTTAGCTTTGTCGAACACGCAGCCAATTACATGGAAATAAAGTATATTATTACAATCAGAGAAGATTATAACTTTATAATTATTTGCCTTTCACTCTGTGGCGTTGAAGTTAATTAGGCTGTAAAACTGGTTTGTGTCGAGTAATTATTTTATGCAAATGTTTATATAACGCTGTAATTACATTGCTGTGCTAGAAATTTCTCAGAGAATCTCCCCTCCTCTTTTTTCTAAAATTTTAAGTATTTAGGATGTTAAGTGGAACAATTTGTTGATATAAAATTATACAAACCAGTATATTATTTAAAAAATGTATATTAATTATAAATAAGTATTAGCTCCAAAATATTTTTTTTGTATGAGATACTGCGATCATATCCATGCACAATTGAAGTTTGATCTGGATTTTACAAATACGGTTGAATTATGGCCTTTAATTAATTGGGCTTATTTTATATCCTTACCGCTAGTGCAGTATCCGAAATAACCATTTATTATAATATAACAAGACATACCAAAGTGAATCGTATTACCAGATAGAACATTTTATTAAATCAATTTTAAGTTACGAAACTCATTTATACACATTTCCTCTGAAGGTCAAAAAAATCTCTTAAAGTAACAAGCAGAATCATTGAAATGTGTTTCCGATTTTGAAATTAAGCCTCATGCAAAATTCCATGTCCTTAGGTCAATTCGTAGTTGAGATGTCCAGCAGAAAGAAAGCACACAGGTAGATAGAGAATTAGACTGACTGAAGGTACATGTTAGCAGAAAGTCCAGTGATAATCTATGAATATAAAAAAGGTTTTAAATTAAAGTTTATAGCTCTTATAATTTTCAAGATACCAAACTGAGTTTTTAGGCTTTGCTAGCGCTCAGCCAAATCTCATGGAGGGACAGAAATAATCGACAAATATATTGACAATACCGCAAATAAACTGAAATAATGGGGTATCGATTGATCCAATATCACGTAACGAAAATGTTACAAACAGAATCCACCATATATCACATGTAGACAGATAGATTTATAGACATAAATACAGACATATAAGTTTCCAACCCATGGTGTGGTAGGATTTGCTGACAATCTACCATCTAACATTGCACAGTATTATATGTCGGGTGATATTTCTTGTACGATCTGTTTATATATAAAATCTGGCAGGGCTGTTAGAAGCCATTCAGTCAGAAGTTTCCGGCCGGTAGTGATTGCAAAAAAGTACAGTCAGTTAGACACAGTTTGAGCAAAGAAATCTCAAAATTCAGTTCACGTTTTACTATTTGTTACTATTAATTTTGTGCAATGGAGTATGACAAATTATTGTATATCCTTACAATACCGTAATTAAAGCAGTTTAGTTTTATAGAATTTATTTTCTTCAACCACGCTTAACTAACTGATTAACTGCGTGAACTGATTAAGTAAATAATTTTTACTTAAGTTATGTTAAATACACGATTACCATATAATCTTATTTAAATTTCAAATTTACAAAAAGGCTCTACTTCATTTATACTTAAGTATCTCATTTTGCTCTAAGGAGATGTTTAAGATAGCTGGAGATACTAAAGATTAATTAGCTTACATTAAAGATAATGAAAGCAATACTACATCTTATTACAACCGTAAATACCTTAGGACAGAGCTCTCAGTAAGATAACTGTAAAGAGACCTTTTACATTTTTAATACAACAGTTTTATTTAACAGATATGTATCTTTGTCATTTTAAATATTAAAACAGTAGCCATTTTGATCATTAATATTTGTGATCTGAGAAATCTGTAACACTTTACTGCTTTCGTCTACGGTGCCTAATAAATGTGTTGTTTTCAAATTTTGAACTATAGTTACCTCTAAAAAAATTATAAGATATCAAAATTGTGTAAGTTGTTTGAAATTACTTAACATTTGTAAAATGTGTAACGTTTTCCATATGTTGCGAATTAGTGAAATAAAAAAACATCCGAATGGGCGACATATTGATATTTTTATTTAGGCTGTTCACACTAGCTACCGTACTTGTCAGCGGCTCCTGATACGAAACTTCCAAAAAAGTGGAAAGTATCATCGACCAAGAAGGGAAACCTTTCATGTACTTATATGGATCTGACTACATTTTATGGATTTTACAGCAATAATTGTTCTAGAATGTTTTTCATAACGTTCATGATAGTACTTATACAATTTTGAGGGATATATTCAATGAAACTAAATTATTACAAGTGATCTCCATTACAGATTGTGTGAACTTTTTTACTTAACACAGACTAAATTCATGATATTAGAATTCAATGTGCGTCCTTAGAACGATTTCCAACATTTCATATATAAAAATGAAATAAATCGTTTACTTTTAAAGCCATTGCGAAGTCATCAGTGTGTCAATATATAGTCCTTAGCAATATAAACATGTTTTAAATTTACCATATAAACTAATGGTATATAGCGTGTTTTATATTTCTTGATGACATAAAATCTATTTTCATTTCTATCTTACTTAAAGACACATTTTTAAAAGGGTTTTACCACGACGCACCTAGTCAGTATATGGCAGAGATTGCACGTTACGCCAATGGTAACAACGACGAAATAAAAACTGAATTGTACTTATTCTATTCAAACTTTTCCCCTAGTTCACGCAATTTGGAAACGAGATTTATGTACTTTGGATTTTATTATTATTGTTGTTATTAATATGATTAATGAGGCCTTTTAAATGTCACCCTTGATATCCATCATGCTATTGTCATGGTGCGGTTTAATTAAGAATGGTTTCAAAATTATCTTTGAAACAAAGATAACTTCAATTTTAATTTGCAATTTCACTTCGTTTACTGTTTCATACAACTAGCGTAAGTTGTACTTCGAATTAACGAGATCCTAAACCTTCCATTTAACTTTAGGCTTCATAAAACCGCTTTTTTCTCATGTCTGCTTACAAAAAACGTGTTCCTTAAACTGATATAAATTTCATATTTTAGTGGAATTAGGCTAATTAGTTTTAAAGGAACTATATCTCAGAGCACCCAATTTGCGAGAGGGCTAAGGTACCTATCGTTATTAAAATACATTAAGTGAACATGTTCTGTTTGTAACGTAAACTGCTACACGAATAAACATACCTACTTATACTTAATGAAGATCTTACTATAAAATACTCATCGGAATATTCATTGTTATAAAATTTATATAAATCATTTATTAGGACGTTTGTAATTAACCTATGATGTTTCTCCCACAAAAGCTTATGCGATTTTAAGAAAACTTATAAAGAGATATATTGAAAGTGTTCAAAAGGAAAATTAATTTCATTGAAAGAATGGTTTTGGTAAGATTTATTAATTACTTCATACCAAACTCACGAATTAACGTTTAATATATTTTAACATGGATATTTTGTTAAACATTAATGTTAAATAAACTCAGAAAGAACTTTAAATTAAATTTTGTTAGTAATTTACAACATGACTTTTTTATCTTTACAACTGTCAAGAACAAATCATGTGAATATAACACTGTAGTGAGTAAAGGTTAAAACTATTAGTGGAATAACTTCTAGTGGAACATACTGAAAGTTTTCGCATAGAAAATATGTTTAACATTCTATTTGATCATACGGTTATTGGAGATTTAAAGATCTAATCGATTCGCACCCAAAAATAGTTTACTAATTTTTGTAAATGTTATACATATAATATTTAAATGATAAAGTCGAAATAAATTTTAAAACAACTTATAAGAATATAGAAAAGACTAGAAGGCAATTGGATGCGTATTTATTATCTTTAAAACAAGACATCTCTTAAATTCTTTGTTTTACTAAGATAGTAAGAGTGAGTGCTTTTTGGTATTATTCTTATGGCGATATAATGAAGAGAAGCTGCGGTATAGTACAGTTTATACTATTTATAAAGAAAGATTAATGTTATTTAGTAACATTTAATTTGTGACCCTTATAATAAAGACGATCAGAAACATACCTAGGTATAAATTATTTGCTAACCCGATAATAATAAACCAACATGAAAAATCCAGCGAAGTAGAAAATTTCAAATGTTTATTGGTTGGTTAACTACATTTAACATAAATTTCATTGAATTATTTGAAATCAGGAGAGTGAATCATATGTGTATTCAAACATAACAGAATGTACACTTATTCTGATGTAACAGAAGTATTGAACGAAGTTTATAAACTAAACAGACTCCAAAAATGACTAAGGGAATTTCGAAAATCGGTTAAAAAGTTTACATACCATGTTGCATGGTTTTGCGATTGTGCATTACAGGTTTTTTCATGCTTTGTTAATAAAACAATCTTATTTTAAATATACTTTGTTCGTCCTTTGTTTCTAAAAACAAATCGTTTATGTTCTTGAAACAAATTTCCTTTCTTACTAAAAATATTGCAATGAGTATAATATAAGTTTGTTTATTAATGTTTTTATTGCTTAATTAAATACCATCATAAAGTTATGATTGAAGTTAGGTATTAAAAGTATGTATCGTCTCCTGAATTCATATTTTTATATTTAAGATGGAAAATTGCAACCCTGCCAGAGCTCTAAACGTGCATAATATTTGTATATAAGCTTTTGTTAATTAGGAACAAAAAAATTAAGTTTTCCGTAAATATTGGAAGTAATAGTTCGCTTAAATTAGTTCTACAAACAATAATCCCATATTTTAAAGGCCATATTTACAAATTAATACTATTTTGTTTGCGATCTCAATATAAAATTATTATAAAGATCTTATACATTTTTATGTCACCGTCAGCTTACAGTGTCATATAAGGAAGAGAATGATAATAACACTTACTGTAAAGACAGCAATATAAATCATATTTAACTTGTTTTATAGAATACAGGCAAGTATAACGGGAAGCAGGTTGAGTTGATAGGGTGACTAAAGTTGGTGAAGTTGTGTTTAACTTGCCGTGGCCTATCCTGCCTTGCGGCAAGTTTCAATAATTGTCTCAGATCACGCTACACCCTTGTGATACTAATATTGCCATATCCAACCGTACCTCTTGAGTTTCAAATTTAAATAATAATAATAGTTCTTATCTAAATGTGACATTTATAAGGTACTGATAAATTTTGGGAAATCACGTTTAGTGAAATAAACACATTTTTATTAAGGCTTCATACTCCATCTTCTAATTTTAGTCCTATGAGTGTGTCAAACTCAGACTCATAGTCCAACGTCTTAGACCACTCGGCCATCGGCACTCCCAATGTATCTTACATGTTAGTCGTTTAGTCTAATAGGTACCTCGAGGTGGGACCAAGGAGCCATTTTTGTCTTGGATAATTAGTTCCTAATGTCATGCATACAGATAGAAAAATATACAATCATACAGATAAAAATCTTACACCCACGCATACAACAATAAATGCTGTTTTCACAAAATTTTATTCCACAAATTGTATTTCGTATTTCAGTTATTATAAACCCATAATTTCATTTTTTAGAATATAATGACAATTAAAATTATGTAATCATTTCGGGAATACAAAGATAAAGTGGAAATTATACAAAAAAATTGTAGAGACTAATATAAACGATATTGATGATAATGTTATACACGTCTAATGATATGTATTTACTACGTCTACGTCTTATATTTACTAATTTCATAATTTGAAGTGTGATCATTGTAGTATAGAAAATTAAAATATATTACAAAAATACGTATAATATTTATAGAAATGCTTAACATTTTTATCTTACAGAATTTAGTCTATTATTAGTTTAAAAATATAGATAAGAACCATTTATTATTAATAAACGTACTTCATTAAGATATACATATTTATCGCCCATTATGAGTAATCCCTTTTGTCGGCCAGTCCCGCGACTGCCCTTCTATATCTTTATTGGATATATTTTTTCCATTTCTAACGCTTAGAAAAATCGCATGGGACGACGTGCAGTATATTTAAACTACGCATTTAAATAAAATTTCCGCTTACGTTCATATCACATGTTTTGCTTTGTTTTAATAAGATAAACATTACTGTATAGTGTGGTGGCTTCCAAGAAAACAGCAACTGGAAAATCATTCACACAGAAATATTATAATCTCAGAGCTCTCTTATATTCCAATATTCCTTTTATGTATATAGAGGTATATTTATTAATGTTATAATTTTTTTTTTCAAGGATCACTGAGTACAGTGCTTATCATTTGTAATTATTAAAAGTTATTTTTAAATTAGTATATACAAATTTTTTAATAGATTATTTTAGATTTATTTCATTATATAAGTTTTGGAAAAAACTTGTTATCTATATTTTATTTAGAATTTAAAGAATATTGAGTTGGACTTTCGACTGAGGGGCTCATACTTCGCGTTCTTAGAAAGCTATAGATCTTGTTTATGAATTTGAAATGACCTTTGAAAATAATTGGTTATGTAAAGTAAACGATGTGGCTAGTCTATTCATTATTATTTTTAGTTATTAAAATTGATATCTCATGGAAGCGATTTGACAGAGAGCCAGTCCTCAATCTGAATTTCTACTTAAATGTTTTTATTCTTAAAGTTCACTAACCAATGATTTTCGGTCATTATTTTTCTAGTCTACATCGTTCATGTCCTGTATTCAATCCTCGGGATTGCTGTGGTTTTTCGTGGCAAATTTTGCGTGTTCCCGTTAGGACTCCTGAAATGAAAAGAACGTTAAATTTTCAATCTTATTCGTACATATTTAAGTCTCTGGCTTCTTTACCTAATTGTATAAACTCTATTAAGGGCGCTATTTTGTATAATTTACAAGATTATATGTCTAAATTGTAAGCCCAGCTTATTATTATTTTCAATTATGTTCCCCAGCATTCTTTATACCTATATCTGTAGACAAAAATTCCTAACTTTCCTATTGGAATTAGGTTTCGGATGTTATTTTTTTGTTAGTATTATGTGCTCAGAATATACCTCCAATATGTCCAATAGTCCTAAAACCCGTACTTTTACCTATATTGGCGTCAGTATTTGATAGCTCTTTGACTTATACAATCGCTATTTGACTTATAAAATCTTTTATATTAACGTTTGTTATATAATGAAGTAAAAAAATTGAAATATTTGCCCATAAACAATTACTCAATATAAATCTCTCATTATGTAAGTCTAAATTCTTACTTAGATGTCACTCAGATAACACTGAAGTAATTTATCAAGAGGTAAACTATTTAATATCTATTACTCTATGAATTATGAGAATCAAGTTTGTCAATGAGCTACAAAGAATACTAAATAATTAGATAACTTACCTTTTCAGCTATTAAATAGCAGACAAAATACAATAAAAAAACAGTTAAAAAAACTTTTAAATATTGTATCTGCATAAGAATTAACGGATGTGATCTTGTTTATGACTAACTGAAATCACTCTAATTTTTAAATTAAGAGTTTTGAATAAAGTAGTATGGTTTTACTTTTAATTAATACAGAATTCGCTTTTTATCCATTTCATTACATCACCAGTTAGTTCAGTACAGCAGAGTAACACAATATCCGATACAGGCTGACTGTTTACTGGTATGGAGGCTGAAATTTACCGCAACCTGATTCTGCCTCTATTGCCAGGATAATTAGTAGTTTGTGGCCATTGGTACCGGATACTAAACCGAGCTGGCAAATACGTTTCTGGATGGTTTCTGCTCTATACACACGTGATAAAGTTTGCCTATTGACTGTTAAGAGGGCAGAAACTTACAGCAACTTGCTTCTGCCTCTATCGCCAAAATATTTAGAATATGGTAAATGCCACCGGATACTAAACCGAGCTAACAAAAATTGTTCCAGATACTTTCTGTTCTATATATTTTACAAACAGCCCAGAATGGAGAAAGTTAGTCATTGTAAAAATTAAGAGGTATAAAACTAATAACAACTTATTTCTGCCTCTATCCCCGATATAACTAGATTGTGGTCGATTGCGCCGGATAATAATTTAAGCTGGCAATTATAGGTCCATATAAGTTGTGCTCCATCCACACGAGTAGCCGGTTATACACGGCTGAGTGATAAAAAGCCTGGAATCAGAAATTTTTGTCATTGTATAAGTTAAGATGGAAGAATCTAAAGTTGGAAGACTGTCAAAGACTGGAAGTCCTAGATAATGTCGATCTGATCCTTGAAACTCTTATTTAACAGGAATGCCTATTATTGGCATTTTCATCTTTACATCTGTGGACTGAGGATGGAACAACTCAGTGAGAACAAATATATTTAGAACATTTTAATTCGTAAGGAATGTTTCGACACGGTGTGTTGGGAAATATGGAGACGTTAGTTATGGTACCGAATGTGTAAGTGTAGGAAGTAACATTATACTATGTTTGGAAATAAAATTGTACACAAAAGGGAAATCAACATGATTATTTCAATTTAGAAATATATCACTTTAAATATAAGTAATTCCAAAATTACGTAAGTAAGTATATATTTTTTTTATTTTAATTTGTCATAGATGGTGCATTAAATTTTAAAACTTAATAAATTTTACCATTATATTTGGGTACCGGAAAAATATAAACGTATAACTCTAGATAAAGATTTTTAATATTTAAAGAAGTATAGACAACATTGTATAGCGGCATGGAATTAATTAGTGAAGGCCAGAGGCCGTGGCGTGATCTAAGGTAATTAGTGAGACTTTCTGTAACTTGGGATCAGCCACAGCAAGTCAAACACAAGTTGGTAACTTAGGTCACGCCATCCGTAGTAATTGTTTGCTTTAACTCTCCTCCTATTGTTTGACCTGATTACTTTAGGAAATTTGGATGAAAAAGTTTGGTATGGAAATAGGAATCTATAAAATAAAGTCTATGCTTTTTCGTTACAATACTTATATAAGTTTGAATTTTGTTAACTAATTACGATTTAAGTTATTGCATTTTAAATAGCAGGTTTTTAAGTCGTAAAAGTGGTATAGTTTGTAATTAAAGTTTTTAGGACCTTGAAATATCTATGATAAGTTGGGAGGATCTATGTACACAACATATTCTTCAGGGTATGAATGAAGTTATACCTTTCTACAATAATAACTCATCCTGCTTAGAAAAAACATATTAAAAATAATACATGATTTGATTCCGTTTGAAGATAAACTTTCTACATAACCAATATAACTAAAAGTTGACGGATCAGTGTATAAAAAGATTCTTCTACTTTCGAATTGTTCATAACTTATAATTTTTAGGTAATAAAAGCCCATCCTGCTTAGAAAAAAGGACATGTAAAGAAGATGTTAGACAAACATTGGCAATTTAAAAAGAAGCAAATTAAAATACACCGTTACGTTAGAATGCGTAAATTTTATTTTCACACATTACTGTACCATCGGAATATTGTATACATTACATTATCAAACGATAAATGCACTCTACGAAAGAAACTACCATTTTTAACCTCCTCTCAGCATATGTTCATTAACGGAACTTATAAAATATAAAGCTGAAGAAATATAATTTATGTTTTATGTGTATGTATGTAACTATCTGTATGTCTGCTCACAATATGGCTCGAGAACAAAGTTACATATGGGCTTGAAACTGTTCACGAAACTTGAACATATATATAAAACCTCGTTTAAGCAATATTGAAGTCGATGATTGTCCATATCACTCGATGATAGAATTTTAAGAACTTATTTGCATTCCTTCATGGTTCAACTATGATCTCAACAAAGAATCGCCGCATAATTTTCTTAACTAAAAGAGTATAGTGAAACGAGATTTTTAAATGTGAAATTTGTATTTAATAGGATGAAAAGTAGACAAAAGTAGAAACCCAATATTAAACGTTGGCGTACTTGCGTTTTTAATACCCCCCCCCCTATAGTAAAATTTCACGTAGACTTGCAACTCTATACATAATCCAATAAGTGGTTATGTAGCTAATTTAAAAGCAACTGATCAAAATTAAGCTTCTGGTATATCGAAACGTATCAAAATATAAACTTACATGATGATTATAGAAATTGTTATATCTGTCCACGTCATACTCACAGGTACACTGAATCCGATAGAACCTTTAATGAAATTACTTAATAGATATTAGTTCTCTTCCTTGCCACCAGATTGCATTGTGTACATAACCCTTGTACAACATCAGGTTATTATGATCTTATTTTATTGCTTTGAATTTTGCAATAACATAAGTAATTGATCTATTTAATAGTTTATTACCATCTATAAGTTTTAAAATAACTAATACATTCCGACACAATACCAAATATTAATATGAATGCATTTATTAAATAAGATTTATAATAAAATTAAATCAAGATCATTAACTTGTTACTGAGGTAACTGTTATGTTATATAAATATTTACTGCTTATGTTTATACACTTGCTTTATGATACTATAAAATGAGTATTATTCACTATATAAAGAAAATTATTGAACAACAAATAATTTTTCTAAAATATTAATTCAGTAAAATGCTTTATTGTGAATACGTTACCAAATTCGGTGTATTGTATGATAAATATCATATATATTATTAGAACCGTACTAATACTTAAATTTGTATTCTAAATGGAAAATTGCTTGCATTTTAATATTAGAATACAGTGATATTATATATATATATATATATATATATATATATATATATATATATATATATATATATATATATATATATATATATATACTAGCATACAAGAAACATAAACACAGCATTTAGCTTTAAAGCAAACATAGTCCAAAGTTTAAAAATGTATTTAAAATAAATTACCTGTAAGTAAAATATTTTGTCAAACATTTTTTAAATAAAGGTGTTCATTTTATAAATGGCCAGTATATTTTGTCGTTCAGGACACGATACTGTGCTGCACTTACTTTGTGGAATAAAACTTTCCAACAATCACACAGATTGGTCGTCTCTAATTTACAGTGTGGGTCCATATTTACCAGTAACATCCGAGGTTCAGGTGTTTATTTTATAAATGACCAGTATATTTTGTCGTTCAGGAGTTCAGGACCCGATACTGTGCCGCTAGTTACTTCGTGGGATGAAACCTTTCCAACAATCACACAAATGGGTCGTCTCTAATTTGCAGCGTGTCGATGTTTGCCAGTAACATTCAAGATTCAGGTGCCATTGTTATATATGGTAACCATCTATTCTATCGAACATGACCCGATACTGTGCCGCTAGGTACTTCGTGGGATAAAACTTTCCAACAATCTCATAGATGGATCGTGTCTAATTTATAGCGAGTGTCTATGCATGCTAGTAAAATCTAAGTTTGAGTTGTATGTGTTATATATGGAGACCACCACCTATCTCGTATACGAATCGATATTTTGCTGCTATTTATTTTGTGGGATATAACTTACAGATCGACTGACAGTAAACACATTTTCCAGTGACCTCGAGTGATATTCTTCGCGTACGCTCAGGCAACAATTACATTTTCTGACATAATCATTTTTAATTAAATAAGACGTTTTTACTTGTAACACCATGATACTTTCCCCAATGTAAAACTGTTATGCTAGCAGTATTATTCTTATAATGGTAAGAGGGTTGCTATTACTCAATATTTGGAATGCTTATAAATGACTATGAGACAGGTTTATCCTTTTTTGTAAACTTCATTATTTTGTAGTTGACAAGTTTGTAACATTCAGTTAGTAAATTTAATGATAATCGGTTTGAACATAAAAAAATTAGAAAACAAAATAATAATAATAATTGTAGAGTATATATTTTTAATTTCATATATTTCCTATTCATGAGATTGTACCTACAAATAAGTTGTACTTTCATCGTTGCTGCTTATTTACTGTTCATTGTGCAGTAAAACTTCTATAAAAATAAAAGTTACAAACCTCCCTAAGTAAAAGCACATTTTAAACCTACGAAAATTGCCCTGCCGTAAGAATAATCACTACTTAAATTAAAGTCTTTAATTTTATATAGAAATAGAATTCCAATTTATATAGTTCATAAGCAATTAATATAAACATAATTTATGGTTTTTAACATACATTTAGCTATTCCTATGTTTTAGATATGAAAACACTGCATTTTTCTTTGTAAAGAAACAAATACATGTTTACAGTAAAAAATGTAACTACCGGGTTTTCGAAGTCAAAATTATTCTATCTGATCGCAATGTTCACTAAAAATACGCTAATATATTTAAATAAATGGCTGTGTCACATGCTGCCCCCAGCGGCGGGTATATAAACTAAGCCCTATTAGTTGATGGCGATGGCTCCAACCACATAAGTCAAATCTAGCTCAATGTTTTTTTTTTATTTTGTGGTGTTGCATGGCTCGATTTGTGCAGGTCGGTGAATACAAATATCCTGCACTAATTACTTTTTAAGGTATAATTTTTTATGTAACATTTATTCGTTCAGTTTTAGTTACCGTTAGGAGGTAATCATACAAAAGTGGTGGGCTTAAATTAGACACGATTCTCTGGAAATGTTTTAATAAGGAAACGTAATTAAAGCGTTAATTTGAATATTCCCGTAAAATTATTACTTGTCATCAACAACATTCACAGTTTAATTAACTTCAACGTCACAGAGTGAAAGGAAAATAATTACTAAGTTATAATTTTCTCTGATTGTAAGTATTAATTATTATTCAAGTAATATATTCCCAACTTAGTTCGGCCTGTACTTTATGATAAATACTGTAAATATACGAATTACTTATAGTAGTATAAAACACATATACACATGTACGCAAACGCATAGCTAGGTTCAGTCCATATTTCATCTAAAAATAAATTAATACGACGAGGCTGAGAATTATATAAAAATAAATTATTTTTTGCAATACCCTTTTGTATGTAGGGTGTGAGTACGCCACACCAGGTATCGCACGCAGGCTTCACTCAAGCCTATAGTTAATTTAAATCTGGAAATGTCCTGCGGACAGACAAACTGACAGGCAATCAGGCAGAAGATAAAGTTTTACAACCCTCAGGTAGACAAAGGGAAGATATGGGAGTTTACTGAGACTTTATGGCGCTCAGTTACGTTCTATGGAGCTAATATTACCATGTTTGAACCTAATGTTCCTTGTATACGAATGAACCTTTTTGAAAAATTTCAAGTGTACCGGCCTATGGATTCTCTTGATATTGTGCGTACAGACATACACATCGAACGACAGAAAAGACATTTCCAGCCTCCACGAGTGATAGACTTCGCAGAAGCTCAGTCAACAATTAAATTCTTTCATATTAAGTAATATGATTAATTAAGATCTTTTTATTAGTAAAGTTACTTTCCCAAAAGTGAAATCTTATGCCAATAATACTATACTTATATGACAAGTGAGTTGCTATTACTCAATAGTTGAAATGCCGGGCCCAAAGCACTTACCGAGCGAACATAGACATACATAGAGCCACTCCACTCTTTCCTTTCACACAACAAAGAGCTGATCGACTGAGAAGTACATGGTCTCTGACGTCACGAACGTTTGCTGAGTTGCGTGTGTTGAACCGATTAAGCAAACTTGCCTCCAGCTTGATACCTAAGATTAAAGTCAAACAAACTTCCCAACAGACTTGGAACACGATGGATCGCTGAAGTGATCTTTGATGTAATCAGGACGTTGTGAGTACTGATGACGGCTTTGTGTAGTTACACAAGATATGTACTATCTCTAGATTTATGCTTGTGGCCAATATGGTTCTAGTATTTTAAATTAAGTACTTTCACCTAAAAAAATCATAAATTTTGTATCAAAATCACTTGTATATACCTGCATACCTTTTCAGTATACACATTTTCTAAAATTATATTCTGAAATAAGCTTTTGCCTACACTGGTTACTGGTTTTTGATAGTGGTTACAGAATCAGCAACTAAAATGTATTCATGTACAAATATCTTATTTGAGAATCAAAATCACTGCTATTAAATTCTATGGTATCTTATTTTAAATCAAGCTAGAGAATTTGTCACTGTGTGAGTTTTATTACAAAATATCATCAGAAATATTTTACTATTATTGTTATAATATTATTACATAGCTTTAGCTATTTATAACCTTCACACACTAATCGATCTTTCAGCATATAAACAAACGATAATGACTAATAGCATAACGGTAACTCATTATCATATTGTTGAAATACAATATTAATATACCATCAAGTCTAGACAATTCTGTCTAACCTAAATGCAAATGTAACCTACGATAGTTACCATGTAAAATGTTAATACAAACAAGTGAATCGCGTACTGATGAATGCAAAAAAAACACACAAAGGCACTTATTTATTTATTTATTAACGGCAATATACCATTTTACACATAAGGATATTAAGATAACAATATATATTATAGAAAAAATACAAAAGTATAAATAAGGAACAATACAATAACATGTTGCAAACACGCCAACCAACATGTGTAGCTATAAACCAAATCAATACTTAGTACTGAAACAGTGGTTAAATAAATAGTGTTAACACTAGGAAAATCATTTATATAACAATAACAGTATTAACAATAATAGCAAACATAACGGTAACAATGAAACAACGCTAACGTACATTAACATAAAGCAACCAGTAAACTCGTGGTAATAAATAACATTAATAGACTATATAAGGTAATCGAATCTAATAATAATAACAAAATATAGAAGATAAGGTATACAACACTATAAACAATAATATAATATAACGACTTAGAAAGTAAATCTGTTAAGTAAGCCCTCATTCGTCCGTTCATTCTGATAGGTAGTCAACGTACTGTTAAAGAACTTCTTTGCAGTCTCGTGAGATTAGTGTCCATCCCTTGTTTGTCAAGAAAGAAGAGAGAAGGCCTGCCGGCGAACCTGGTGAAGTCCATCGAAGAACAGGTCACACCCAGACGCAACCTGATTTCCCAGGCGAATAAACCTTGCGAGAGGACTGTTGAAGTCGAAGTTGGTTGAGTGGTATCTTCGACCCAGCAGATCTCGAGATCTTGTGTTTGCCGGAACTTTGAGGTCGATTTCAGCTAGGAGATCTGGACAGTTCATGCGACCATTCACTATCTTCCAGAGAAGGACAACATCAGCCACGTCACGTCGCAGGGCAAGAGGTGACAAGTTCAGATTGCTGGACAGTTCCTCCACAGGCACATCAAGATAGGCAAAACCCAGCCGGACACCAATCAAGCGAAGAAAACGCCTTTGTAGTTACGAATTTATAATATTATTAGGATGTTCATTCTGGCAAAACTCATACAATTGTACGATACAATAATATTATTAGTAATAAAAATATGTCAGTACACAGGCTGCTAATTATTTCATTATTATGTGTTTTGAAGCTATTATTTAAATCCTCAATTTGAAAAATAAATTCTTCCATATCTGTATATAAACGCATTTTTATGTACTTACATAAAGAAAAGCAGGAAGTAATAAGAATATATTTGAGACATTGTCGTAATGGTTCGGTGTAAAAAAGTAGAAGAATATAAACATATAGGTTTCAGTATCTTTATCTAATAGTTTTTCTTAAAAGTTATTCAAAGAGACTGCTCTCTAGAAGTAGCCTATGAAAGCTTTAATGATTCCGAATGTTACTCCAATTCACATCTTAGATATATACGGTGGTATTAATTCAAGATTTAATGATAATTCCTACAAATTTAGAATAGTGATATTTTAACAACAAAATTCTAGTTTTAAAAAACAACACACCGCTTACCTACTTAAAAGATTTAAATTATGACACCAAATATCTTGAGTACAAAGAGTATTACTTTTATAGCACAAATTATTGTTGACTTCTACATCTTTTGAAATGTGACTAATTTAATTGACTAAGTGATATTTAAAAATTATTTTTTTTTATAATAGGGAAAATTTTATCAAAACTGACAGTTGCGTTAGGAATTATTTCCGATTAAACCATCTTAAAAATGCTCTATTAAACATTTAGGTCAAATGTGTAAAATAATTACGTATAAATATGCGTTTCAAAAGTGCTAAACAATTCAGCTTTAACGGATATCGTAAAATATTCCATTAGAAGTATGATCTTAGCCTCTTGAGGTATTATTTGCTTTGCCTTGTGTTTTAAACCCTCAACATCGAAGAACATTTCGTTTTATTTGTTCCAGTTTTTACGGATTATAGGTTTCACGTATGTGGCCAAGTGTCAACAGCGAAATATAAACTTAAAGTTTTTGCATGCAACTTCTCATGTTTTTGGCAGCAGTTTTTTAACGAGTGAAAGGATCAGAACCTTTTTTATATATTTTGCCGTTACCCTCCATACTACTTTTCGTTTTGGAGGACGGTCTGGTGTCTCTGAAGTTTAACTAGATAATTATAGGACAACTAATTATACGTACAATGTATATTTATTGTGTAAAAGCTAATTTCAATTGTTCCCAACCGTAAAATGCGGTAAAATAAGCTTGACAAGGTGATACATCAAGAATATTTCTGTATCGCTTATTATCAAGCACCAATCACATTTGTAATATAAAACAAGATTTTATGAATTTTTAAATCGATATTAAATCATAACTAGATCTTTAGTCACAGCCGTTATACGATGCATTTAAACTAATGAACGCATCAGCTGCTGCCCCTAGCGGCGGGGATGAGAACTAAAACCCATTAGCTGGTGGCTGTGTCTCCAACCACAACAGTCCAATCCCGCCCCAGGGCCGTCCATTACGCTCTGCACAGTTCCACCATTGCTTTCATATCAACTTGCATTTACTTACTGTCAAATGTGAAAGTTGAAACACTGTTCACATACCTCTTGCGAGTAATTAAAGTTTGCACAGAATATGTTTTAAAGGCTAATTGTAGTTTTGGGCTAATCGTGAATGAAGAATATTGCTGGAGGGGGAAGTAAATTTCATTTCTGTGTGATAGTCCGTCTGTCTACATAATACCTCGAAAATAAAGTGAGATTTATAATAGAATCGTTATAAGAAGTTTCATATGTACCTTGGAATCACTGAGATTTATTAATAATTATCACTGAGTGTTATTTTATTTTATTTTATTTTCCAACGGCAGCAGCCAATTTACAAATACAAACATAGATAGTAGATACAGCGGAAAATAAAATTAATACGAAACAGATGAAAAATCTACATAAAGTAACAAAATAGGTATCATACAAAATTTCATAATAAATAATTAGTATTCAAAGATGTAACAAGTTATAAATATCCAAAACATAACAAAAAATAAAAATAAAGATTAACAACAACAATAATTATTCAAGTATGGAGCGAAAATAAATAAATTGTGCTAATAAATTAAAATATAATATATAACATTTAACAAATAAAAGTGAAATTAAATAAATACAACATATAATACAATGAACATGCACTTAACACAGATTAAAGCTAAACTACTGTAGGTCTTAATCATTAGTCCCTCACAGAAAGAAGAGAGGAGGCCTGCCGGCGAACCTGGTGAAGTCCATCGAAGAACAGGTCACACCCAGACGCAACCTGATTTCCCAGGCGAATAAACCTTGCGAAAGGACTGTTGAAGTCGAAGTTGGTTGAGTGGTATCTTCGACCCAGCAGATCTCGAGATCTTGTGTTTGCCGGAACTCTGAGGTCGATTTCAGCTAGGAGATCTGGACAGTTCATGCGACCATTCACTATCTTCCAGAGAAGGACAACATCAGCCACGTCACGTCGCAGGGCAAGAGGTGGCAAGTTCAGATTGCTGGACAGTTCCTCCACAGGCACATCAAGATAGGCAAAACCCAGCCGGACACCAATCAACTGAGTATCATGAGATAATTTGTTTTATATGCATCGGTATTAAACAATTGTTTTCTGTATGAGTGTTTATCCTCAAGAATGATTGCATGTAGATTTAAATAAAAACTTCACTTATTCTTAGCGTTTATACATTATAACAGGTAGGTAAAATAAACCATATCAAATCAATAATAACCAAAGAAATAAATTGCTAGGTGAAAGATTAAATACTTAAAATTAACAACAATGGTAATAAATATATTACAAAGATCTCATTACTGTCTGATAATTATATTTTTATAGATTTTCTGTTTATTCACTTAAAAACGTGACATACTTGAAATGTTGATTGAAGCTTCTTACCTATATCGGAATCGCTGTGTTGGATTATGGTGCGTCTCCTTGAAAGTTTGGGCTGAGCGTTAACAAATATGTTTAAATTTCTTGTATAGTTAACCATGATGGGAAAAAAGACATAGCAGGATACATAAATTTGTAGACAAGCCGAATACAAACACATGGTACAAAGTTAATTTTTTTATTGAATAAAACAAAAAATAATAGAGTGGATATTCAATGTCACATGTCGGTAAACAATTTACCGACACATCTATCTCGGAATCAATGAGTTTTATCATAGGTTATCACTTAGTGTCAATTACAATAGAATGATATAATTTAAGTTATAAATGCAGCGTTATTAAACATTTCTTTTCTGTATGAGTGTTTTTATCCTCGGGACATCTCAAGAATGGCGGAATGTAGATTTTAAATTTTGCAGCAAAATCAGAAAAGCCTGTTACGCAACACGGGGTATGGAGTATTCTTTACATTAATAAATAAATATTTTATTTTTTAGTTTTTAGATTTTCTCAATCCATTATAACTAATATACAGAATAACTCACATAAAAAACCAAAATTAAGAAAGAAAAAATTGCAAAGAAGAATAAGAAATACTTAAAAAAATGATGGTAATAAATAACTTACAAATAACACATTATTGCTTAGTTATTATATTTTTACAGATTTTAATTTTTTTCTCTTAAACACGGTTTATTACTACTGCTGTGGCCTGCCAAAAAATTATTGCTGTATATGACGTAAACGACATCGTTAATAATTTAACCTCTTTTACTAACTGTATTCTAATCAATATATGACACATATGCACCGATTGTCACAATTGTAATTGTAAAATTAAATGTTTTTACCTGTTTCCTGGAACCTTATGTAATCAATGTTTTTTTTGTAAACTAGCGGCTGGTTTCCGGTTCTCGTTCGAACTTCTAGTTTAATGGGCTTCCCATCTTTTCAAGGTTGACTAGCAACGCCGTCGAATTAATAATGTATTTGTATGATTTCTGAAGGGTACCTTTTGAATAAAACTGCCTACTATAGAAGTAACTGTTCAATTGTAAACTAGAGTTCTTATTTTTTCCCATATTTGGAAGCAATCTCTGGATTTACCTTTAAAGAGCATATAGAACCCTAAAAAGACTTCTGAACTAATTTCAATAATAATTTTCGATTTTTCAATCATTCTCGATTGAAAGAATGTTCAAATCAACAGTTTTCTCCTTATCTTAATAACTATAATATTCTGACCAAATTCCAATCTTGATTCATATCTAATAAAATTACCAAAATATTTTTATTGAAGATTACTAGTGATATCGGCAATAACCAAAATGCTAGTAATCATTTAAATATTATTAGACTTGCATATACCACCTTCTCTTCCTTAATGAACATTGGTTTTTCCAAAGGATGTGTTCAATGGATTGAGAATGTTTATACAACAAGGACTCATTATTAACTATAAAATATTCAAGAAATAATAACTCGATAATAAGACAATAAATAATATACCGAAATATAAACACCATTTGTGTACTAAATTACGTAAACAACCTGAAAAATCTCTGACTCACTATGAACACAAATCTCAAATGGACTGACAAAATTAAAAGAATCGTGCGGAACGGATTTTGCTGGCATCCACGGTCTGTAGCGGTTTTCCACGTACCTGCCAATCAGTGTTAAGGTGGCGCTCACTAAACTTTTTATACTATGACGTCGTGATGAGTGACATGACTGACGTGAAATCGTAACAGACTCAATTTTAATCTTCGACGTTATAATTACTTTAAACAATCTTTTCAACAGATGCCGTTCATGAAATTTCATTAACCCAAATTGCATATTCTTTAATTTCTAGATTCATTACAAAAAACTAATTTACCGTTAACCTGTTTGATCATTTCAATTTTATCTCCGGTATTAGTAATCGACCTAAATGAAGGGAAGCCACATTATTATAAATTATAATTTACAGATATAAAATTTTTAAATGTTCTTTACAGTTCCGGCTTGTTGTCTTTAAAAAACTCTCGCCGATTATATTAGATTTATTCAAAACCGTACAACTTTGACCATTGGTAAACCATGGGTAGTGACCTTGTTGCTGAAGGACCTGCGGGGATAACGTGTGGTGGTGGATGACGCACAGTATATATTTTTTTAAATATTTTTTTTTGTATTTTAAGTTTTATTTTTCATTTAAATACATCGATTTTTTATTTTAGTTCATTAGATATTGTTCTATCCTACTTTTCAGACACTTTAATATGCCAGTGTCATGTACGGCACTACAGCATCACATATGGTTAAGCAATTAGTTGTATAAACTGAGCCTCTCATTGTGCAATTACGATAGGCCATGCTTCAAGACAGTTTAGCCAACTCTAAGGATGTGAAGGTTAGTTCCTGTTCGTGGTAAGAAACAGTTATTCTTCCGTTTAAAACGAAAAGGTACTCTGAGGCTTCATCGCCTCCAATGACTCTTCCTGTAACCCTTTTTATTCTTTAATATAATCACTCTCCATGGACAGTAAAGTAAAATGTGTTTATTATATTTTTTTACCATTGCCTAATTTTTGAAAGTCTGTGTCATAAAATACTTACTAGCCAGTTATAAAAATATGGCATCTAATGCCAGTTAAATGTTTCCTTATTATCATAAAAGATCAGATAGATGCAATTACAATAAATAACTCATGTTCTATGAAGCAATGGATACATTTTTTTATAAGCGTTAAGGTGAAGTAAATTTTTAATAGGTTATTTCATACATAAATTCTACTTAAAACAATTTTGCAACATTATACGAGTTTAAAGTATATAATTACTAGTGAAAAACATTTCGTATTGACAGCTAACTTACCACTTGTGTTCACTCTCTCAGTTTATGTACTAAACACTGTTCAAGCAAGGTTAAGATTATCGCAATCAGCATACGTCAAAACTCGAGCGTAAAGTGTTCAAACACAATCAGAGCTGAGTTTTGAACTTGTGTACCGCGTTTACCGTTATGCTCCAGTATAACTTGTTATAATCCAGTATAACAAGTCGTTCTGAAAACTTCTTAATTCATATTTATTAAATATTCTCTATTCATTTGAGAAAAACTTTCATTTCAAACACTGTTTAGAGTTTCTATAAAACTACCAAAGTTCATTATAAATTATTTATTAACATACAAAAATTCAGTTTCAATTTTATATAACATACATGGGTACAAGAAGATTGAAAAACATAGAGATAGAAAGAAAATTTCTATCCAAAAGAATAATATTCACAATATATTTATAACTATTCCCTACAATGTATCTCTATATAAAAAAAGGCAACGCTCTCACTAAGTCACTGATCACTAATTCTCCAACTTTGCAATAATCCAGAAAGATGAAACTTGATACAAAAAATGACAAAAGAATTGCTATTACGGTCCAATTAAATCAGAATTTGATGTGGACAGAAGTAGACACTCTTAAACAACTAAGACTTTTCAGATGCATGTTCTTGATGTGGGCGTTAATGCAAACTCTTATAAGGCACTGAAATCTCTTTTTCAATAAAAATGGATTTTAAGGGCACGAAATAGACACATTTTGACAAAAGCAGGATTTTCAGCTATGCGTGTAGGTATTATTTTTATTAGCGCAACAATGTCAACGCTTCTACGGCACGGAAAGAAGCTAAATTGCAAATTGATTATAATAGCCGGAAAGGGACGAAAGACGAGAGACGGAAGAAAGGTTTTTCTTTAACGGGGTAAGAATGAAAATTGATACTAAACCACCTACCGCTGAATACCTTATACCGAATTAAATGGCATTGACCGAGTATGTAAATATATTTTGATAATTGCAACAAAGCAAACTCTACCATTGCGTGAGAAATATAACGTAATGGAATACTTAATGCTTCTTTGCGCGCTAACAATAAAGTAATAGATATTGAAAAATGTGTTTAACTTTTGAACCTCTTAGCAAAGAATACTGAAATAATACTTACTTTTAATTAAGTTGCTTCCAATTAAAAATGATCATAGAGCTCCATAATATTACATCTTAAGAATTTCCCATAAAGTATCTTTAGAAGTAGAAGTCCTCCATTCAAGCCTAAAATAGTCATGGTTTTGTTTCATCATAATTATAAAATGATGCAAAGCAATATGTTTATTTCACCGATAGTAAAAGAATTTTAGTCTCCGATTTTTAGAGTCCGAAAACATTGCACTTTAATAAACATTAATAAAATGGATTACTTGCCAGGAATATATGCGCAGACCCTCCCTTATTTTAGGAAGTGTTTATTGCGTCATTTAAAATAGATATTTATATGGGGAGTCCGATAATCAACAAATAATTACGCTCATAGTCGCTATTAACTGGTAGTATATTCTCTAATCTGATATAAAATTTTATATATATACAGGGTGTTTACAAAAGGTGTTCCAATATTGTAGTATTTTGTTCTAGACATGAAAATGAGCAAAAATCTTCATTTGGAGGTATATCCTAAGACCGTTAGTTTTCCGTCTATCTGTCTGTATGTGATTTTTACCAAAAAAGTTATATCTATTATAAAAGTAAGGATAAAGTTATGCAACTTTGCAGTTGTGTTGAACTTTTGTATACCCGTTTGATAAAAAAATATGAACAAATTATATTTACCCGTTTCAAAATAGCGGGCAATCATAACTTTTTATGTTAAATTCCGCCAAATCGATACCCTGTATGAAAACTTTACAAGAATAATAAAATGTTGTAAACTTTATTCTAAATTTAGCAGTGGTTGTTTCATTAAAATCTTATAAAAAACAACTGGTTAGTACTACCAAACATAATACCATATTTTACAACATTACACAACAGGAAGCATAGTTTTCTAAACTGTTTTACTCTGAACAGCTGCTTTAAAGTCAACTAGCTGTTAACCGCGGCTTCGCACACAATCTTTAGAAAAGTCCTTATATTACTTATTAAAAGCAATTATGCGCGATTAGCCGCGGGTAACAGCTAGTTCTTCAATACATTCGTAGTATTTTATAACGAAAACTCTTGATTTTCAATAAAATACCAATTACAACCAGATGCCCAGTTACCCACGGCTTCGCACGCGATTTCCTGCAGAAAAATTGGGACATAGGAGGCATATTTCTTTTGAACGTCCTTATTACCCTTCTGAGATAAATAGTCACTGAAAGATACTCCAAGCTCATGAACTATTTAAGATTTAAATTTTAAAACAGTCTCAATATGCACTTGTTAAATAACTGGAATTTTTCTCTAACATTCTATGATTTTTGTATACAATTGAACTATATTAGCCCAGCGTGGACAGGAGTCAAAAGTCGAATTCATTTGCACAAATACGATGTAATAAATGATGGCGCTCAATGTAATTTTGAAACGAAAATAGGCATATATTAGGTACATATTATTACAGTCTAATGATTATGAGCTCCAGATGTTAAACGAAATTGCGTATGGTTTTATTTTATTGAAACAAAATTTGCTGATTCTCTTAAGCTTACTTTATGCCTTCAAACTATAAATGTAAAGAAATTTTAAATCGTAATTAAATTATATAAACATATTTGTTTGTCGCATATATGTTTACAAAGAACAGCTGATTAAATTTGAACAGGCTCTTTCACTTAATAACATATGTTTGCTGCAATGAATTTCTTACGGGTATTTCCGTAACTTTTAGAGACCAGTGGGGCGGAATCCTGAATCGGGAACGGGATAAAAAGTATCCTATGTCCTTCTCCCAGTTCTTAGCTACCTCCCTACCAATTTTCAGCCAAATCGGTTCAGCCGTTCTTGAGTTATAAATAGTGTAACTAACACGACTTTCTTTTATATATATAGACTAGCTGACCCGGCGAACTTTGTCCCGCCTTAAAGGCAAAATCACATGATCACATTTTGTACTTTTTAAATTAGGATAATTGTAAATAAAAAAATATAATTATTCAATGATTCTTTATTTGCCATTTATTGTAGCACCTTGTGATAAACTACATTTTTTGTTTTTTTATTAGGCGCGAAAACAAATAACGCGGCTGGTCTTCCGACCCGTGGACATGCCACATTTAATTGGCCATGGGAAAAACATGGATGTTTGAGATTAAGACCACAAACTTTCAACGATTGGCCTTGTGACTTATTTACAGTCATGACGGATCGGAAATTGAAACTGTTTTAAACTCAAATGGCATGTCTGGTGGGATCATCTGGATCCTCGGAATGAGAATTTCCTCACCTTTGAGTATTGTGGTGTAAATCAAATTGTTCATCAATTTACTTACCACCAGACTTGTTCCGTTGCACAGTTTTGGTTGGTATAAGTTTCGAAGCATGATTACTACAGAACCAATATTTAGTTGTAAATTGTGCCAGGTACATCCAAGGAGTTTAAACATTCAATTGGATAGTTGGTGGCATCATCTTCATTTTTTACACAGTCAACAGATTTGAAAGAATGCAGTGTACCAATGATCTCATTCTGATGAGACAAAGTTACAGATATTCCGAGGAAATGAAATCAATGCGCTTCGATTCGTCGACAGGTACTCGACCATTACCGATAGTCAACAATTACTCAGAGAAATCTTCATTAGATGTATCGTTCAGCAATGCAACTCTCATGTTTGTTGTCAGCTAAAGTTTCCTAACATAGCGCCATAGATTCGATGATTTGAGGCAAGCGTTTATTTTGTCGGCAGCAGTCGATCTGGGAATTACTGGCAATGTTTGGCGGAAACCGCCAGACAGTAAAATAGTTGCGCCTCCAAAACATTTTGAGTCATTACGTAGATCTTGCAATGTTAGGTTAACTGCTTCCAATGCACGTTTATGCGCTATTGTGCATTCGTCCCAGATGATGATCTTCGATTCTGATAAAACTTTCGCCATAGCGGAGCGCTTTGTAATGTTGCACGTTGGTTCTTCAATATATTGAAGATTTAACGGCAATTTTAATGCAGAATGTGCCGTACGACATCCTTCTAGCAATGTGGCTGCTATTCCAGAAGAAGCAACTGAAACTGCAATGTTGGATCTTGCAAGAACAGTGGCTAAAACTACTGACATGAGGAATGTCTTACCAGTTACACCATGTAAATATAAACCACCGTTTCCATCATAAATTGCCTTCATTAATGTATCATAAACTTCCTTTTGTTGGGGGTTCATCAGGGGCACATTTGTTTGAACTACTAAATCTAATTCCTGGTGATCATATTCACGTTCCCATTCCAATTCTAGATAAAATGCGTCATTCATTTTACGATTTGGCGCTGGCATTCCTAACCTGACTAATAAACTACCACACATGAGATAACACATGTCTTCGATCAAGAGCAAGGCCCGATTATGTATCTCCTCATTCATTTTAAGATCGGAATTTATTGAACTGACACGAATTTGATGTCAAATATCTTCTGCCATATTATCCTTGTATTTGTGCCACAGGTTAGATGGGTTCGATGGAAAGCATGTCGAAATGATGATAGCAAATAATGTACGTATCTGACTTGGAGATGCAGAGATAACTGCTTTGAAATGTAAAAATTAAAATTTGATTTGTATTATCTGGATAGTAAAGTCTATGCTTAACAGTGATTGCAGAAACAGTTGAAACAAAATTTGCTGTTTCTCTTAAGCTTACTCTATGCTTTAAAACTATAAATGTAAAGAAATTTAAAATGGTAATTAAATGATATAAACATATATTTCTTTTGTTGCATTATATATGTTTACAAAGAACAGCTGATTCAATTTGAACAGGCCCTTTCACTTAATAACATATGTTTGCTGTAATGCATTTTCTTACGGGTATTTCCGTAACTTTTAGAGACCAGTGGGGCGGAATCCTGAATCGGGAACGGGATAAAAAGTATCCTATGTGTTTCTCCCAGTTCTTAGCTACCTCCCTACCAATTTTCAGCCAAATCGGATCAGCCGTTCTTGACTTATAAATAGTGTAACTAACACGACTTTCTTTTATATATATAGATGTACTGATTAATGGGAACAGCTGTTTATTAAAGCTATTATATGTTGTTTTATGTTTCTGGAATTGTTTGCATTTTACCCATTTCTTCTGTAATTTAAAAGTGGTTTTTTGTCTATTCCAATTACTTTAGTATAAAGTATTGTTTGTTTTAATTAGTAAGTGTTTATGATTTAGTTTCTTTTCATTAGCATCAGGAATGGCAAACAATTATATTACCAATTTTACCAACTCAGAATTGGAAGACATGCATATAATGTATGGCCATACTAATTGTAGTGTACTGCAACGAGAAGACTGTATCAGGAACGTTTCCCTAATCGTGTGTTACCTTGTAATAAAAAATTTTCACCAATTCATCGACAACTTGCAGAGACACGAAGCTTTTCACACCATTGACTTTTATATTCCCGGAGTATTTAATGTTGTAAAACATGGTATTATGTTTGGTAGTACTAATCAGTCGTTTTTTATTCGATTTTAATGAAACAACCACTGTTATATGTAGAATAAAGTTTACAACATTTTATTTTTCTTGTAAAATTTTCATACAGGGTATCGATTTTGCGGAATTTAACATAAACATTTATGATTGGCCGCCATTTTGAAACGGGTAAGGATAATTTGCTCATATTTTTTTCTCAAATTGGAATACAAAAGGTCAACACAACTGCCAATTTTCATAACTTTATATTTTTTACTGGTAAAAAAGATATAACTTTTTTGGAAATAATCACATACGATCATTTTCACGTCTAGAACAGAATACTACAATATTGGAACACCTTTAGTAAACCCCCCTATATATATGTATATATATATATATATATATATATATATATATATATATATATATATATATATATATATGTAAACATTGGTATTGGTATGAAACATATTCTAATGATACAAACAAAAACTATATGCCATAATATTGTCGTGCCTCAATATAAAACATATTTATTAGTTTAAAGGTTGTTTGTTGTTAATGATAAAATGTTTCAAAATATAAAAAGATTTTGGAGATTGGCAAGATTCATATATTTATCAATTACATTGGATATTATATCAGTCTTTAAACAGCAAAGCCACTATCAAATGATGTCGCATGTGTTGGTTAGGATATATGTGTTAATATGCCACATATTAATATCTGTTGTGAAGATAGTGAGAGTTAAAAGATATATTTATTCTGATATTTTCTTGTTGCCATCTGGCACCAAGAGGCCAATGTAAAACTGATCACTAAGACTTAGTAAAATCCCATGAAGTGGCATTCACCATAATCGAACTTCGTGGTCCTTGTAAGAAATTTAGCTTCTTGTACAATTTCAATCTGCCTATAGACTAGTTCGTTTTCGAAATATCGTTTGGATATACACAGAGAAATAAATTTTTCCAGGCCCTCCAGTCTTAGCTTTGTCGAACGCTCAGCCAATTACAGTGAAGTAAAGTATGTTATTACAATCAGAGAAGATTTTAACTTAATAATTAATTGCCTTTCACTCTGTGACGTTGAAGGTAATTAGGCTGTGAAACTGGTTTGTGTCGAGTAATTATTTTATGTAAATGTTCATATAACGCTGTAATTACATTGCTGTACTAAACATTACTCAGAGAATCACGCCTCCTCTTTTATTTGCAAGTTTCTTTCCCTAACAGTTAACAGTTCCTAACATTTTAAGTATTTAGGATGCTAAGTGGGATAATTTGTTGATATAAAATTATACAAACCAGTATACTATATACAAATGTATATTAATTATAAATAAATATTAGCTCCAAGATATTTTGTTTTGTATGAGATGCCGCGATCATATCCATGCACAATTGAAGTTTGATCTGGATTTAAAAAATATGGTCGAACCAAGTCCTTCGATTAATTGGGCTTATTTTATATCCTTACCGCTAGGACAGCATCTGGAAAAAACCATTTACTTTATTATAACAAGACATACCCTAGTGAATCGTATTACCAGATAGAACATTTTCTTAAATTAATTTTAATTTAAGAAACAAAGTTATAAAAATGTTCTCTAAAGCTAAAAGAAATCCCATAAAGTAACAAGGAGCATCAGTGAAATGAGTTTCCTATATTGAAATTAAGCCTCAAGGAAAAATGTCCTTAAGGTCATGTCCTTAGATCAATTCTTAGTTGAGATGTCCAGCAGAAAGAAAGCACACAGGCAGATAGAGAATTAGACTGACTGAAGGTACATTATAGCAGAGAGTTCCGTGAAAATCTATAATTATAAAAAACTGTTTTAAATTAAAGTTTATAGCTCATATCATTTTCAAGATAACAAACTGAGTTGTAGGCTTTGCTAGCGCTCAGCCAAATATCATGGAGGGACGTAAATAATCGTCAAATATCTTAACAATACCGCAAATAAAACTGAAATAATGGGGTATAAATTGATCCAATATCACGTAACGAAAATGTTACAAACAGAATCCACCATATATTACATTTAGACAGATAGATTTATAGACATAAATACAGACATATAAGTTTCCAACCCATGGTGTGGTAGGATTTGCTAACAATCTACCATCTAACATTGCACAGTATTATATGTCGGGTGATATTTCTTGTACGATCTGTTTATATATAAAAGCTGGCAGGGCTGTTAGAAGTTCCTTAAGTTATGTTAAATACACGAATAACATAAAATCTTATTTATATTTCAAATTTACAAAAAGGCTCTACTTAATTTATAGTTAAGTATCTCATTTTGCTCTAAGGAGATGTTTAATCTAGCTGGAGATACTAAAGATTAATTAGCTTTCCATTAAAGATAATGAAAGCAATACTACATCTTATTACAACTGTAAACACTTTAGGACAGGGCTCTCAGTAAAATAACTGTAAAGAGACCTTTTACATTTTAATACAACAGTTTTATTTAACAGATATATGTCTTTGTCATTTTAAACATTCGAACAGTTGCCATTTTGATCATTAATATTTGTGATCTGAGAAATCTGTAACTCTTTACTGTTTTCGTCTACGATGCCTAATAACTGTGTTGTTTTCAAATGTTGAACTATAGTTACCTCTAAAAAAATTAAAAGATATCAAAATTGTGTAAGTAAGTAGTTTGAAATTACTTAAAATTTGTAAAATGTAACGTTCTGCATATGTTGCGAATTAGTGAAATAAAAAACATCCCGAATGGGCGACATATTGATATTTTTATTTAGGCTGTTCACACTAGCTACCGTACTTGTCAGCGGCTCCTGATACGACACTTCCAAAAAAGTGGAAAGTATCATCGAGCAAGAAGGAAAACCTATCATGGGACCTTAATGGATCTGACTACCTTTTATGGATTTTACAGCAATAATTGTTCTAGAATCTTTTTCATAACGTTCATGATAGTACTTATACAATGTGTAGGGATATATTCAATAAAAATTAATTATTATAAGTGACTTACTTTACAGATTGTTTGAAATATATTACTTAACACAGACTAAATTCATGATATTAGAATTCATGATATTATTTATTGATATTTGTTTAGGTTAAGTTGTATAATAGTAAGTATATGGATCTTGAGTGTAAAAATGTAGAGTATGTCCGTTGGAAATAAATAATTCAATGTGCGTCCTTAGAATGATTTCCAACATTTCTTATACAAAAATAAAATAAATCGTTTACTTTTAAAATCTTTGCAGGCTTATCAATGTGTCAATATAAAGCCATTAGAATTAAAAATATGTTACAAATTTACCTTATAAACTAATGATAAATAGCGAGTTTTATATTTCTTGATGACATAAAACCTATTTTCCTATATGCTTTACTTTGACTTTTTATCTCTTCTTACTCTGCATTTTAACACAGTCTCAAAGTATAAAAATGTGTATTTTTCTTTGAGGATTCAATTTATCAACACTTGATTGTTTACAGTATTGCCAATTTATCTATAATTTAATTAAAACTTTACATTTTAATCCTTATATAACACATAATTATTGTATATTACACTGCTTTTTGTAGGATCCTCAGTAAAGTGACAATGCTTTATTAGTAATGCTCTATTATTACGTAGTTTATTTGAGTTTATTCGGTAGAGAATTCACTTTGTCCTCGTAACGAGTAAAAAAACCCCTACTATACTTTTAGGCCCTCAATAATAAGATAATCTGTCATAGATACAACTCATAATTGACGGAGGGATTTACGACTTGATGATTGAATTTTTAACTAACGCAAGACAAGAATGTAGCACGACAAAAATTAAATGAGCCATTAGCTACAATTTCTCAATGTCTTGGAAGGAGGTTCAAAATGGGAAGCAATCAGAATTTACCGCTCCGACGCACAGAGGAAACTAGTTCCAGAACCCAACTATTGTGTCAGTAAAAACTGACTTGTGTTCAGCTACTGACCTAGCCAACTGTTTCTGTGTTGGACATATCAAAATATCTGTATTTCAATTTCAACATATCTATTGTGTGCAAGGCATAGTTTCTTGACAGGTAACATTGTATACCTCATCATTTGGAATTAATCGAAGATTTCTCAAACAAATGGATCTTTTAAAACCCAAAAATTGCTATTTTGTGTCAAAATGAGTTATAAAATATTTATAAGAGTACCTTCATAGCACTATTCCGAAAGTATAAATCGTTACAACGGCCTTGACCATAAACTTTAAAATAAAATGTGTTGAAAATTCGTATTAATTGTAATATTACACATTTCTATACTACATATAGCGTATTTTTTATTTATTTCAAACAATAACGTAATGCCAATTGTACTTATTCTATTCACGCTTTTCCCTTAGGTCACGCAATTTGGAAAGGAGATTTATGTACTTTGGATTTTATTAATTTTATTATTATTGTTGGTATTGATATGATTAATGAGGCCTTCTACATATCACCCTTTATATCCATCATGCTATTGTCATGGTGAGGTGTAATTAACAATGGTTTCACAACTATCTTTGAAACCAAGATAACTTCTAATTTAATTTGCAATTTAATTTAGTTTACTGTTTCATACAACTAGCGTAAGTTGTACAACGAATAAAGGAGATCCTAAACCTTCCATTTAACTTTAGGTTTCATAAAATCGGTTATTGGAGGTTTATAGATCTAATCGATTCGCACCCAAAAATAGTTTAAAAATTTTTGTAAATTTTATACATATAATATTTAAATGATGAAGTCGAAATAAATTTTAAAACAACTTATAAGAATATAGAAAAGACTAGAAGGCAATTGGATGCGTATTTATTATCTTTAAAACAAGACATCTCTCATAATTCGTTGTTTCACTAAGTTAGTAAAAGTGATTGCTTTTAGTTATTGTTCTTATGGCGATATAATGTAGAGAAGCTGCGGTATAGTACAGTTTATACTATTTATAAAGAAAGATCAATGTTATTTAGTAACATTTAATTTGTGACCCTTATAATAAAGACGATCAGAAACATACCAAGGTATAAATTATTTGCTATCCCGATAATAATAAACCAACATGAAAAATCCAGCGTAGTAGTAAATGACAAATGTTTATAGGTTGGTTAACTACATTGTAACATAAATTTCATTGAATTATTTAAAATCAGGAGAGTGAATCATATTTGTATTCAAACATAACAAAATGTACACTTATTCTGAGGTAACAGAAGTAGTGAACGCATTTTATAAACTAAACAGACGAAACTGACTAAGATAATTTGTTCGGTAAAAAGTTTACATACCATGTTGCATATTTTTGTGTTGTACATTACAGGTTTTGTCGTGCTTTGTTAATAAAACAATCACGTTTTAAATATACCTTGTTCGTCCTTTGTTACTAAAATAAACCGTTTATGTTCTAGAAATAACTTTCCTTTCTTACTACAAATATTGCAATGAGTATAATATAAGTTCGTGTTTAATGTTTTTATTGCTCGAATCCATTCCCTCATAAAGTTTTGATTGAAGTTAGGCATTAACATTATTTATTGTGCTCCTGAATTCATATTTGTATATTTAAGATGGAAAATTGCAACCTTGCCAGAGCTCTAAACGTGCATAATTTTTGTATATAAACTTCTGTTAATTAGGCACAAAAAAATTAAGTTTTCCGTAAATATTGGAAGTAATAGTTTGCTTAAATTGGCTCTAAAAACAATAAACCCCTATTTTAAAGACCATATTTACAAATTAAAACTATTTTGTTTGCGATCTCAATATATAAATTATTATAAAGATCTTATACAGTTTTATGTCACCGTCATCTTACAGTGTAATACAAAGAAGAGAATGATAATAACACTTACCGTAAAGACAGCATTATAAATCATATTTAACTTGTTTTATAGAATACAGGCAAGTATAAGGGGAAGCAGGTTGAGTTGATAGAGTGACTAAAGTTGGTGAAGTTGTGTTTAACTTGCCGTGGCCTATCCTGCCTTGCGGCAAGTTTCACTAATTGTCTCAGATCACGCCACACCCTCGTGATACTCATATTGCCATATCCAACCGTACCTCTTGAGCTTCATACTCCATCTTCTAATTTTAGTCCCATGAGTGTGTCAAACTCAGACTCATAGTCCAACGTCTTAGACCACTCGGCCATCGGCACTCCCAATGTATCTTACATGTTAGAAGTTCTGGAAAAAACTTGTTATCTATATTTTATTTAGAATTTAAAGAATATTGAGTTGGACTTTCGACTGAGGGGATTATACTTCGCGTTTTTAGAAAGCTTTAGATCTTGTTTATGAGTTTGAAATGACCTTTAAAAATAACAGGTTATGTAAAGTAAACGAGGTGGCTAGTCTATTCATTATTATTGTTAGTAATTAAAATTGATATCTCATGGAAGCGATTTGACAGAGAGCCAGTCCTTAATCTAAATTTCTTCTTAAATTATTGAATTGTTAAAGTTCACTACCTAACGATTTTCGGTCTTTCTAGTCTACATCGTTCATGTCCTGTATTCAATCCTCGACATTGCCGTGGGTTTTCGAGGCAAATTTTGCCGTTTCCCGTCCAGACCCCTAAAATGAAAAGAACGTTAAATTTTCAATCTTATTCGTACATATTTAAGTCTCTGGCTTCCTTACTTATTTAGCTTAATTAGCTTAAGTATTAAGAACGCTATTTTGTATAATGTACTATAAGAAAAATATGTCTAATTTGTAAGCCCAGCTTATTATTATTTTCAATTATGTTCCCCAGCATTCTTTATACCTATATCTGTAGACAAAATTCCTAACTTCCTATCGGAATTAGCTTCGGATGTTATTGTTAGTAGTGCTCAGAATATCTCCAATATGTTCAAGAGTCCTAAATTTGTACTTTGACTTACATCGGCGTCAGTATTTGATAGCTCTTTGACTTATTCAATCTCTAATTGACTCATAACATCTTTGATATTAACGTTTATTATATAATGAAGTAAAAAAAATTGAAATATTTGCCAATAAAAAATTACTCAATATAAATCTCTCATTATGTAAGTATAAATTCTTACTTAGATGTCACTCAGATAACACTGAAGTAATTTATCAAGAGGTAAACAATTTAATATCTATTACTCTATGAATTATGAGAATCAAGGTTGTCAATGAGCTACAAAGAATACTAAATAATTAGATAACTTACCTTTTCAGCTATTAAATAGCAGACAAAATACAATAAAAAAAACAGTTAAAAAGCTTTTAAATATTGTATCTGCATAAGAACGAACGGATGTAATCTTGTTTTATGACTAACTGAAATCACTCTAATTTTGAAATTAAGAATTTTGAATAAAGTAGTATGGTTTTACGTTTAATTAATACAGAATTCGCTTTTTCTCCACTTCATTACATCACCAGTTAGTTCAGTAGAGCAGACTAACACAATATCCGATACAGGCTGACCGTTCACTGGTATGAAGGCAGAAATTTACCGCAACCTGATTCTGCCTCTATTGCCAGGATAATTAGTTTGTGGCCATTGGTACCGGATACTAAACCGAGCTAGCAAATACGTTTCTGGATGGTTCTGCTCTATACACACGTGATAAAGTTTGGCTATTCACTGTGAAGGGGCAAAAACGTACAGCAACTTGCTTCTGCCTCCATCGCCAAAATATTTAGAATATGGTAAATGCCACCGGAGACTAAACCGAGCTAACAAAAATTCTTACAGATACTTTCTGTTCTATATATTTTGCAAACAGCCCAAAATGGAGAAAGTTAGTTATTGTGAACATTAAGAGGTATAAAACTAATAACTTATTTCTGCCTCTAGCCCCGATATAACTAGACTGTGGTCTATTGCGCCGGATAATAATTTAAGCTGGCAAATATAGGTCCATATAAATTGTGCTCCATCCACACGAGTAGCCGGTTATACACGACCGAGTGATAAAAAGCCTGGAATCAGAAATTTTTGTCATTGTATAAGTTATGATGGAAGAATCTAAAGTTGGAAGACTGTCAAAGACTGGAAGTCCTAGATAATGGCGATCTGATCCTTGAAACTCTTATTTAACAGGAATGCCTATTATTGGCATTTTCATCTTTACATCTGTGGACTGAGGATGGAGCAACTCAGTGAGAACAAATATATTTAGAAAATTTTAATTCGTAAGGACTGTTTTCGACAAGGTGTGTTGGGAAACATTGAGACCTTAGTTATGATACCGAATGTGTAAGTGTAGGAATTAACATTATACTATGTTTGGAAATAAAATTGTACACAAAAGGGAAATCAACATGAATATTTCAATTTAGAAATATATCACTTTAAATATAAGTAGTTCCAAAATTACGTCAGTAAGTTTATATATTTTGTTTATTTTAAGATGTCATAGCTGGTGATTTTAATTTTAAAACATAATAAAATTTATCATTATAGTTACCGGAGGAATGTAAATCTATAGCTTTAGATAAACATTTTTAATAATTAAAGAGTGTAGAGAACATTGCATAGTGGCATGGAATTAATTAGTGAAGGCCAGAGGCCGTGGCGTGATCTAAGGTAATTAGTGAGACTTTCTGTAACTTGGGATCAGCCACAGCAAGTCAAACACAAGTTGGTAACTTAGGTCACGCCATCCGTAGTAATTGTTTGCTGTAACTCTCCTCCTATTGTTTGGCCTGATTACTTTAGGAACTTTAGATAAAAAAGTTTGTTATGGAAATAGGAATCTATAAAATAAAGTCTATGTTTTTTTCATTACAATACTTATATAAGTTTGAATTTTGTTAAATAATTACGATTTAACTTATTGCATTTTAAAAAGCAGGTTTTTAAATCGTAAACGTGGTATAGTTTGTAATTAAAGTTTTTAGGACCTCGAAATATCTACTATAAGTTGACAGGATCTATGTATAAAACAGATTCTTCAGGGTATGAATGAAGTTATACATTTCTACAATAATAACTCATCCTGCTTAGAAAAAATATATTAAAAATAATGCATGATTTGATTCCGTTTGAAGATAAACTTTCTTCATAACCAAAATAACTAAAAGTTGACGGATCAGTGTATAAAAAGATTTTTTCTACTTTCGAATTGTTCATAACTTATAATTTTTTAGGTAATAAAAGCACATCCTGCTTAGAAAAAAGGACATGTAAAGAAGATGTTAGACAAACGTTGGCAATTTAAAAAGAAGCAAATTAAAATACACCGTTACGTTAGAATGCGTAAATTTATTTTCACACATTACTGTACCATCGGAATATTGTATACATTACATTATCAAACGATAAATGCACTCTACGAGAGAAACCACCATTTTAACCTCCTCTTAGTATATGTTCATTAACGAAACTTATAAAATATAAAGCTGAAGAAATATAATTTATGTTTTATGTGCATGTATGTATGTCTGTTGGACTATCTGTATGTCTGCTCACAATATGGCTCGAGAACGAAGTTACATATGGGCTTGAAACTGTTCACGAAACTTGAACATATATATAAAACCTCGTATAAGCAATATTGAAGTCGATGATTGTCCATATCACTCGATGATAGAACTTATTTGAATTCCTTCATGGTTCAACTATGATCTCAACAAAGAATCGCCGCATAATTTTCTTAACTAAAAGAGTACAGTGAAATGAGATTTTTAAATGTGAAATTTTTATTTAATATGATGAAAAGTAGACTAAAGTAGAAACCCAATATTAAACGTTGGCGTACTTGCGTTTTAATACCCTCCCTATAGTAAAATTTCACGTAGACTTGCAACTCTATACATAACCCAAAAACTGGTTATGTAGCTAATTTAAAAGCAATTGATCAAAATTAATCCAATTGTATCAAAATATAAACTTACGTGATGAATATAGAAATTGTTATACCTGTCCACGTCATACTCACAGGTACACTGAATCCGATAGAACCTTTAATGAAATTGCTTAATAGATATTACTTCTCTCCCTTGCCACCAGATGACATTGTGTACATAACCCTTGTACAACATCAGGTTATTATGACCTTATTTTATTGCTTTGAATTTTGCAATAACATAAGTAATTGATATATTTAATAGTTTATTACCATCTATAAGTTTTAAAATAACTAATACGTTCCACACAATAATAAATATTCATATGAATGCATTTATTAAATAAGATTTATAATAAAATTAAATCAAGATCATTAACTTGTTACTGAGGTAACTGTTATGTTTATACACTTCTTTATTATACTATAAAAAATTATTTTTCACTTTTAAAGAAAATTACAGAATAAATTCTTTGTCAAAAATATTAAATCAGTAAAATGCTTTATTGTGAATACGTTAACAAATTTAGTGTATTGTATGATAAATATCATATATATTATTAGTACCGTACTAATACTTAAATTTGTATTCCAAATGGAAAATTGCATGCATTGTAATATTAATATATATATATATATATATATATATATATATATATTATATACAGGGTGATTCTATACTACCATACAATTAACATAAACACAACATTTAGCTTTAGAGAAACATAGTACAAAGATTAAAAATATATTCAAAGTAAATTACCTGTAAGTAAAATATTTTGTCAAACATTTTTCAAATAAAGGTGTTCATTTTATAAATGGCCAGTGTATTTTGTCGTTCAGGACACGATACTGTGCCGCATTTACTTATTGGAATAAAACTTTTCAACAATCACACAGATTGGTCGTCTCCAATTTTAAAGTGTGGGTCCATATTTGCCAGTAACATCCGAGGTTCAGGTGGCATTGTTATATATGGTAACCATCTATTCTATCGTACACGACCCGATACTGTGCCGCTAGTTACTTCGTGGGATGAAGCCTTTCCGACAATCACACAGAATGGTAGTCTTTAATTTATAGTGTGGGTCCATATTTGCCAGTAACATCCGAGGTTCACGTGGCATTGTTATATATGGTAACCATCTATTCTATCGTACACGACCCGATACTGTGCCGCTAGTTAATTCTTGGGATGAAACCTTTCCAACAATCACACAGATTGGTCGTCTCTAATTTACAGTGTGGGTCCATATTTGCCAGTAACATCCGAGGTTCAGGTGGCATTGTTACATATGGTAACCATCTATTCCATCGTACACGACCCGATACTGTGCTGCTACTTACTTCGTGGGATGAAACCTTTCCAACAATCACACAGATTGGTCGTCTTTAATTTATAGTGTGGGTCCATATTTGCCAGTAACATCCGAGGTTCAGGTGGCATTGTTATATATGGTAACCATCTATTCTATCGAACACGACCCGATACTGTGCCGCTAGTTAATTCGTGGGATGAAACCTTCCCAACAATCACACAGATGTGTCGCCTTTATTTTGCAGCGTGTCGATGTTTGCCAGTAACATCCGAGGTTCAGGTGGCATTGTTATATATGTTAACCATCTATTCTATCGTACACGACCCGATACTGTGCCGCTAGTTACTTCATGGGATAAAACCTTTCCAACAATCACACAGATTGGTCGTCTCTAATTTACAGTGTGGGTCCATATTTGCCAGTAACATCCGAGGTTCAGGTGGCATTGTTATATATGGTAACCATCTATTCCATCGTACACGACCCGATACTGTGCCGCTAGTTACTTCGTGGGATAAAACCTTTCCAACAATCACACAGAATAGTAGTCTTTAATTTATAGTGTGGGTCCATATTTGCCAGTAACATCCGAGGTTCAGGTGGCATTGTTATATAATGGTAACCATCTATTCTATCGAACACGACCCGATACTGTGCCGCTAGTTAATTCGTGGGATGAAACCTTTCCAACAATCACACAGATGTGTCGCCTTTATTTTGCAGCGTGTCGATGGTTGCCAGTAACATCCAAGATTCAGGTGGCATTGTTATATATGGTAACCATCTATTCTATCGTATACGACCCGATACTGTGCCGCTAGTTACTTCGTGGGATGAAACCTTTCCAACAATCACACAGATTGGTCGTCTTTAATTTATAGTGTGGGTCCATATTTGCCAGTAACATCCAAGATTCAGGTGGCATTGTTATATATGGTAACCATCTATTCTATCGTACACGACCCGATACTGTGCCGCTAGTTACTTCGTGGGATGAAACCTTTCCAACAATCACACATATGGGTCGACTTTAATTTGCAGCGTGTCGATGTTTGCCAGTAACATCCAAGATTCAGGTGGCATTGTTATATATGGTAACCATCTATTCTATCGAACATGACACGATACTGTGCCGCTAGTTACTTCGTGGGATGAAACATATCCAACAATCACACAGATGGGTCGTCTTTAATTTGCAGCGTGTCGATGTTTGCCAGTAACATCCAAGATTCAGGTGGCATTGTTATATATGGTAACCATCTATTCTATCGAACACGACCCGATACTGTGCCGCTAGTTACTTCGTGGGATGAAGCCTTTCCGACAATCACACAGAATGGTAGTCTTTAATTTATAGTGTGGGTCCATATTTTCCAGTAACATCCGAGGTTCAGGTGGCATTGTTATATATGGTAACCATCTATTCTATCGTACACGACCCGATACTGTGCCGCTAGTTAATTCGTGGGATGAAACCTTTCCAACAATCACACAGATTGGTCGTCTCTAATTTACAGTGTGGGTCCATATTTGCCAGTAACATCCGAGGTTCAGGTGGCATTGTTATATATGGTAACCATCTATTCCATCGTACACGACCCGATACTGTGCTGCTAGTTACTTCGTGGGATGAAACCTTTCCAACAATCACACAGATTGGTCGTCTTTAATTTATAGTGTGGGTCCATATTTGCCAGTAACATCCGAGGTTCAGGTGGCATTGTTATATATGGTAACCATCTATTCTATCGAACACGACCCGATACTGTGCCGCTAGTTACTTCATGGGATGTAACCTTTCTAACAATCACACAGATTGGACGTCTCTAATTTACAGTGTGGGTCCATATTTGCCAGTAACATCCGAGGTTCAGGTGGCATTGTTATATATGGTAACCATCTATTCCATCGTACACGACCCGATACTGTGCCGCTAGCTACTTCGTGGGATGAAACCTTTCCAACAATCACACAGATTGGTCGTCTCTAATTTATAGTGTGGGTCCATATTTTCCAGTAACATCCGAGGTTCAGGTGGCATTGTTATATATGTTAACCATCTATTCTATCGTACACGACCCGATACTGTGCCGCTAGTTACTTCATGGGATGAAACCTTTCCACCAATCACACAGATTGGACGTCTCTAATTTACAGTGTGGGTCCATATTTGCCAGTAACATCCGAGGTTCAGGTGGCATTGTTATATATGGTAACCATCTATTCCATCGTACACGACCCGATACTGTGCCGCTAGTTACTTCGTGGGATGAAACCTTCCCAACAATCACACAGATGTGTCGCCTTTATTTTGCAGCGTGTCGATGTTTGCCAGTAACATCCGAGGTTCAGGTGGCATTGTTATATATGTTTAACCATCTATTCTATCGTACACGACCCGATACTGTGCCGCTAGTTACTTCATGGGATGAAACCTTTCCAACAATCACACAGATTGGTCGTCTCTAATTTACAGTGTCCATATTTGCCAGTAACATCCGAGGTTCAGGTGGCATTGTTATATATGGTAACCATCTATTCCATCGTACACGACCCGATACTGTGCCGCTAGTTACTTCGTGGGATGAAACCTTTTCAACAATCACACAGAATGGTAGTCTTTAATTTATAGTGTGGGTCCATATTTGCCTGTAACATCCGAGGTTCAGGTGGCATTGTTATATATGGTAACCATCTATTCTATCGAACACGACCCGATACTGTGCCGCTAGTTAATTCGTGGGATGAAACCTTTCCAACAATCACACAGATTGGTCGTCTCTAATTTACAGTGTGGGTCCATATTTGCCAGTAACATCCGAGGTTCAGGTGGCATTGTTATATATGGTAACCATCTATTCCATCGTACACGACCCGATACTGTGCCGCTAGTTACTTCGTGGGATGAAACTTTTCCAACAATCACACAGATGGGTCGTCTTTAATTTGCAGCGTGTAGATGTTTGCCAGTAACATCCAAGATTCAGGTGGCATTGTTATATATGGTAACCATCTATTCTATCGAACATGACACGATACTGTGCCGCTAGTTACTTCGTGGGATGAATTATATCCAACAATCACACAGATGGGTCGTCTTTAATTTGCAGCGTGTCGATGTTTGCCAGTAACATCCAAGATTCAGGTGGCATTGTTATATATGGTAACCATCTATTCTATCGAACACGACCCGATACTGTGCCGCTAGTTACCTCGTGGGATAAAACCTTTCCAACAATCACACAGATTGGTCGTCTCTAATTTACAGTGTGGGTCCATATTTGCCAGTAACATCCGAGGTTCAGGTGGCATTGTTATATATGGTAACCATCTATTCCATCGTACACGACCCGATACTGTGCCGCTAGTTACTTCGTGGGATGAAGCCTTTCCGACAATCACACAGAATGGTAGTCTTTAATTTATAGTGTGGGTCCATATTTGCCAGTAACATCCGAGGTTCAGGTGGCATTGTTATATATGGTAACCATCTATTCTATCGTACACGACCCGATACTGTGCCGCTAGTTACCTCGTGGGATAAAACCTTTCCAACAATCACACAGATTGGTCGTCTCTAATTTACAGTGTGGGTCCATATTTGCCAGTAACATCCGAGGTTCAGGTGGCATTGTTATATATGGTAACCATCTATTCCATCGTACACGACCCGATACTGTGCTGCTAGTTACTTCGTGGGATGAAACCTTTCCAACAATCACACAGATTGGTCGTCTTTAATTTATAGTGTGGGTCCATATTTGCCAGTAACATCCGAGGTTCAGGTGGCATTATTATATATGGTAACCATCTATTCTATCGTACACGACCCGATACTGTGCCGCTAGTTACTTCGTGGAATGAAGCCTTTCCAACAATCACACAGATTGGTCATCTTTAATTTATAGTGTGGGTCCATATTTGCCAGTAACATCCGAGGTTCAGGTGGCATTGTTATATATGGTAACCATCTATTCCATCGTACACGACCCGATACTGTGTCGCTAGTTAATTCGTGGGATGAAACCTTTCCAACAATCACACAGATTGGTCGTCTCTAATTTACAGTGTGGGTCCATATTTGCCAGTAACATCCAAGATTCAGGTGGCATTGTTATATATGGTAACCATCTATTCTATCGAACATGACACGATACTGTGCCGCTAGTTACTTCGTGGGATGAAACTTATATCCAACAATCACACAGATGGGTCGTCTTTAATTTGCAGCGTGTCGATGTTTGCCAGTAACATCCAAGATTCAGGTGGCATTGTTATATATGGTAACCATCTATTCTATCGAACACGACCCGATACTGTGCCGCTAGTTACCTCGTGGGATAAAACCTTTCCAACAATCACACAGATTGGTCGTCTCTAATTTACAGTGTGGGTCCATATTTGCCAGTAACATCCGAGGTTCAGGTGGCATTGTTATATATGGTAACCATCTATTCCATCGTACACGACCCGATACTGTGCCGCTAGTTACTTCGTGGGATGAAACCTTTCCAACAATCACACAGAATGGTAGTCTTTAATTTATAGTGTGGGTCCATATTTGCCAGTAACATCCGAGGTTCAGGTGGCATTGTTATATATGGTAACCATCTATTCTATCGTACACGACCCGATACTGTGCCGCTAGTTACCTCGTGGGATAAAACCTTTCCAACAATCACACAGATTGGTCGTCTCTAATTTACAGTGTGGGTCCATATTTGCCAGTAACATCCGAGGTTCAGGTGGCATTGTTATATATGGTAACCATCTATTCCATCGTACACGACCCGATACTGTGCCGCTAGTTACTTCGTGGGATGAAACCTTTCCAACAATCACACAGATTGGTCGTCTTTAATTTATAGTGTGGGTCCATATTTGCCAGTAACATCCGAGGTTCAGGTGGCATTGTTATATATGGTAACCATCTATTCTATCGTACACGACCCGATACTGTGCCGCTAGTTACTTCGTGGGATGAAACCTTTCCAACAATCACACAGAATGGTAGTCTTTAATTTATAGTGTGGGTCCATATTTGCCAGTAACATCCGAGGTTCAGGTGGCATTGTTATATATGGTAACCATCTATTCTATCGTACACGACCCGATACTGTGCCGCTAGTTACCTCGTGGGATGAAAACCTTTCCAACAATCACACAGATTGGTCGTCTCTAATTTACAGTGTGGGTCCATATTTGCCAGTAACATCCGAGGTTCAGGTGGCATTGTTATATATGGTAACCATCTATTCCATCGTACAACGACCCGATACTGTGCTGCTAGTTTACTTCGTGGGATGAAACCTTTCCAACAATCACACAGATTGGTCGTCTTTAATTTATAGTGTGGGTCCATATTTGCCAGTAACATCCGAGGTTCAGGTGGCATTATTATATATGGTAACCGTCTATTCTATCGTACACGACCCGATACTGTGCCGCTAGTTACTTCGTGGAATGAAGCCTTTCCAACAATCACACAGATTGGTCATCTTTAATTTATAGTGTGGGTCCATATTTGCCAGTAACATCCGAGGTTCAGGTGGCATTGTTATATATGGTAACCATCTATTCCATCGTACACGACCCGATACTCTGTCGCTAGTTACTTCGTGGGATGAAACCTTTCCAACAATCACACAGATTGGTCGTCTTTAATTTACAGTGTGGGTCCATATTTGCCAGTAACATCCGAGGTTCAGGTGGCATTGTTATATATAGTAACCATCTATTCCATCGTACACGACCCGATACTGTGCCGCTAGTTACTTCGTGGGATGAAACCTTTCCAACAATCACACATATGGGTCGCCTTTATTTTGCAGCGTGTCGATGTTTGCCAGTAACATCCGAGGTTCAGGTGGCATTGTTATATATGTTAACCATCTATTCTATCGTACACGACCCGATACTGTGCCGCTAGTTACTTCATGGGATGAAACCTTTCCAACAATCACACAGATTGGTCGTCTCTAATTTACAGTGTCCATATTTGCCAGTAACATCCGAGGTTCAGGTGGCATTGTTATATATGGTAACCATCTATTCCATCGTACACGACCCGATACTGTGCCGCTAGTTACTTCGTGGGATGAAACCTTTTCAACAATCACACAGAATGGTAGTCTTTAATTTATAGTGTGGGTCCATATTTGCCTGTAACATCCGAGGTTCAGGTGGCATTGTTATATATGGTAACCATCTATTCTATCGAACACGACCCGATACTGTGCCGCTAGTTAATTCGTGGGATGAAACCTTTCCAACAATCACACAGATTGGTCGTCTCTAATTTACAGTGTGGGTCCATATTTGCCAGTAACATCCGAGGTTCAGGTGGCATTGTTATATATGGTAACCATCTATTCCATCGTACACGACCCGATACTGTGCCGCTAGTTACTTCGTGGGATGAAACTTTTCCAACAATCACACAGATGGGTCGTCTTTAATTTGCAGCGTGTAGATGTTTGCCAGTAACATCCAAGATTCAGGTGGCATTGTTATATATGGTAACCATCTATTCTATCGAACATGACACGATACTGTGCCGCTAGTTACTTCGTGGGATGAATTATATCCAACAATCACACAGATGGGTCGTCTTTAATTTGCAGCGTGTCGATGTTTGCCAGTAACATCCAAGATTCAGGTGGCATTGTTATATATGGTAACCATCTATTCTATCGAACACGACCCGATACTGTGCCGCTAGTTACCTCGTGGGATAAAACCTTTCCAACAATCACACAGATTGGTCGTCTCTAATTTACAGTGTGGGTCCATATTTGCCAGTAACATCCGAGGTTCAGGTGGCATTGTTATATATGGTAACCATCTATTCCATCGTACACGACCCGATACTGTGCCGCTAGTTACTTCGTGGGATGAAGCCTTTCCGACAATCACACAGAATGGTAGTCTTTAATTTATAGTGTGGGTCCATATTTGCCAGTAACATCCGAGGTTCAGGTGGCATTGTTATATATGGTAACCATCTATTCTATCGTACACGACCCGATACTGTGCCGCTAGTTACCTCGTGGGATAAAACCTTTCCAACAATCACACAGATTGGTCGTCTCTAATTTACAGTGTGGGTCCATATTTGCCAGTAACATCCGAGGTTCAGGTGGCATTGTTATATATGGTAACCATCTATTCCATCGTACACGACCCGATACTGTGCTGCTAGTTACTTCGTGGGATGAAACCTTTCCAACAATCACACAGATTGGTCGTCTTTAATTTATAGTGTGGGTCCATATTTGCCAGTAACTTCCGAGGTTCAGGTGGCATTATTATATATGGTAACCATCTATTCTATCGTACACGACCCGATACTGTGCCGCTAGTTACTTCGTGGAATGAAGCCTTTCCAACAATCACACAGATTGGTCATCTTTAATTTATAGTGTGGGTCCATATTTGCCAGTAACATCCGAGGTTCAGGTGGCATTGTTATATATGGTAACCATCTATTCCATCGTACACGACCCGATACTGTGTCGCTAGTTACTTCGTGGGATGAAACCTTTCCAACAATCACACAGATTGGTCGTCTTTAATTTACAGTGTGGGTCCATATTTGCCAGTAACATCCGAGGTTCAGGTGGCATTGTTATATATAGTAACCATCTATTCCATCGTACACGACCCGATACTGTGCCGCTAGTTACTTCATGGGATGAAACCTTTCCAACAATCACACAGATTGGACGTCTCTAATTTACAGTGTGGGTCCATATTTGCCAGTAACATCCGAGGTTCAGGTGGCATTGTTATATATGTATACCAATTACATGGTATACTTTAAATAAAAATAAAAATTTAATAAATAAAATTTTATTTTAGAATTGTAAATGGATAGGGAATAAAAAAGTAAATTTATATTGTAATCCAGCGGCAGGCACAACGCGCTTGGAATCTGGTCTAGACCTGACTTGATGGCAGTGAATGCTAAACAATAGTCTACAGTGGACTCAATCTTTTGTTAGGCAGCGAACCTGCGTTGAGAGTGATTCAAACAGGCCTGCAGGAACAGGAGCGTAGTCGGTGCAGGCCAAGAAAACACGCTCTGCTTCCATTCCGAGTTGAGAAGCGATAGAGTAAAGTCTTTAGTGCGAGTTTAAAAGTAGTGTCGGGCGTACGATCCGTCGGTATAGATTATTTTAATACCGAACTCCAAGACCTTCACGACCAAAGAGCTAAGTACTTTTGACTGAATTATTAAATTTTTCTAAATTTGAAATTTGAAAATTTAAGAAGTGAATTAATTTGAAATTGGAATTGAAATTTGAAATTAACGATCAAATTCTGTTGAGTGTGGACTAATATATATATAAATTGTAAAGGAGTTATTTATTTAAAGTCAAACGTAAAAATTTAATTGAAATTGTAGGGATTCTAGTTAAAATTAAGAGCTGCAGGTGCTGCACCATATCCTGTAGGAACTTGTGAAAAATTCCTGTTGAGAACTGTTTAGATTTGTTTGAGAATTTTATTTTAAAGAAGTTTATAATTTTTATTTTATTAGTTTTGAGAAGAAGCCTATTTATTTTATTTCATACAAATTTATTCAAGATTATTATTTTATTTTATATTTTATACACACGTATTTGGAGGACAGTGAGTCCATGTTAAATCGAAAGTGCCTTGCCTAAGGAAGTAGTAATTTTAAAACTATTGTGCAAAACATTTCATTGGTGGAATACAAGGTTAATAATTGAAATTTGGATTGATTTAATAAACCTGAATATTTCTAAAAAGGTGCAGTTTTAATTTCCACCAGTATCTACTTAAATCTTATGAGTTCGAGAATATTTAAGGTCATCATAATAAAAACAAAAAATTTTGTATATTAACATTTAGTAAACAAATAAGTGCGCAACTCTGCTATATTCTGGTGAACCTTAATAAAATTGAACTTAGTGGTTGTTCATTAATAAGTGGCTTGGATACTGGAAATTTATAAAGTGTTTAATATTAAACTTTTAAAATGGCACTTAAGGTGGACTTGTTAACCAAGGAGGAATTGGACTATGAAATTAGGTTAAGAGGTGTGGAAGTGTCTCCTAGTCTTAAAGTGATAGATTTAAGGAAAAAGTTACGGCAGTTAATAAGTCTTGATGTAAATAGTAATTATTTGAACCTGAGTGGAAAGGTCGCTTTCAAGGAGGAATGGGATAAAATTAAGTTAGAAACCCAAGTATTAGGAAGTAGACTGGAGGAATCCATTGAACAGGGACTAACATTGGACATAGTTAGGTGTGAAACAAAAATAAATCATTGGCAGCGCCGACTAACTAACTTAAGTAAATTGTTTTAAAATCGAAGAAAAGGATATAGCTAAACATGTTGAAAAACCGGAATAGTATATTAAGTGAATTGTTGTTAAAAATAAAAAACCTAAAAATTGACAAGGAAACATCTGATAACTTGGTGCGTAAGTTATCTGATTCCAATCTGGAAATAGAAGGTGAGCTGGAAGAGGCTAGTAAACCGGAAGTGAAAGATAAGTCTGGTCTAAATATGAGAGATGAGGTGTTTGTTTCGGGACGGCCACATTTAAGTTATAATAAACTACCGAACCCCATTGAGCGTTATTTGAAAGAGTTAAAAATCTGCGATGGATTAAATGTTCAAGAATTATTAGAATTCTTTAAAATAATCTTGAAACTTAAAAAGGAAACTAGATGTACGGAAGAGGATATTATGGAGATTGCGATTTCACATAGTCAGGGAGCTCTTTTGTCGAAACTATTAGAAATAAAACAGGACAATGTCACGGTCAAATTAATGCTTGAAATATTATTGAATTATTTCGTGCCATATCATCAGCGTGAACTTTTTGAAATTTGAAAAGGTGCACCGTCCCCAAAGATATAATGAAAGCTTATCCAACTACATTATAGACATTAAGGAATCAGTAGAAGTACTTTGTTGTAATATAAATGAAAGGGATGTTGTGGAATTAATTAAGGTGGGAATTAATCCTGAAACCAGAAATAAACTAGTGTTTATGGGAAATCCGAGCACATATTCCGAACTGGATGAGATGTGTATAAGGGCGAATAATGTAGGTTATGCTGACAACGTGAGGAAAACATGGAATAATTTGAATGTGAATAGGAAGTATAATGTACCGGTTAACAGCATCAGGGCGAGGCAAGAAACAATAACTTGTTATAAATGTAATAGACCTGGTCATTATGCTTATCAGTGCCGGGAGGTAAACAGGAAACCTGTTGTAAACCAGCGGAGACCTATTGTAAACCACACTCCAGCTATAAACCCCGAAAATGTAGGTCGTAATGTACAGGAGTCAAAAAAACTAGTTAGTAGGGAAAGTTCGAACAATGAGTTAAGGAAGGGCGAACTTTCCCGGTTACCTAAAATTGTGTCCAACAAAAATTCACATGAATTATCTGCTAAATTAAATCATACTTGGCAAAAGAAAAATTCGGAAAATATCAGTTCATTGCCCAGCTTAGAAATAGATTTTGGCAAGAATATATCATTAAATGTATTATTAGATACTGGTAGTAGTATAAATATAATAAGTGATAGACTGTATAAACTATTATTAGAGAATAAGATTGTAAAGTGTTACCAGTTATCTAACCTGACATGTATGAGTGCTGAAAATAAAAAAAATGTCCGTAATCGGCAGTGTAAATATAAAAATAAAAATAGATATGTTCACCTGGAAAGTGGAATTTGTTATAGTGAAGGACTTAGCTCAAAAGGCAATTTTAGGAGCGAACTTTATAAAACATTCTGGTTTGTTAATAGGCTTGAAAAATAATTGTTGTCGATTTGACTTTAATATAGAAAAGTGTATAAAATTTGTGCAAAATATTACAGTAGCGTGTATGAACACCAATCACACTTATAAAATAGGATGCGAAGAGGCCAGTAATGAAATAATAAAAATTATAAAGGAATTTCCAACGGTATTTACCGACAAAATTGGTAAAACTCTAGATTATGAGTATAAATTAAAAGTTAAAGATCATGAACCCGTAAAACTTAGACCATATCCATTGAATCAACCTAAACAATTAAAAATAAAAAAAAATTATTGACGAATTATTGGAACAGGACATTATTCAACCAAGTGTGAGTCAGTACTCGAGTCCAGCCTTTTTAGTAGGTAAGGAAGATGGAAAATCGGAAAGATTAGTAGTTAATTACAAGGAGTTAAACAAGAAGTTGGAAGGAGTGAGTTATCCTATAGGCGACATGCACGAACTATATTACCATTTGAAGGGAAACAATTATTACTCAGTAATAGACTTAAGCAAAAGTTTTTATCAAATAAGTTTAGCGAAGGAAAGCCAGGAGTTAACTACGTTCTCGGTACCTTTCGGAAGTTACAGCTTTAAACGAATTCCTTTTGGATTATTAATTGGAAGTGGGGTATTGTCGTCATATATGAATAAAATCTTAGGAGAATTGAGATTTACTTGCACTCTCTCGCCTTTTTGGACGATATTATTGTGTATTCGAAGACATTGGAGGAACATTATATGCATTTGAAACAAGTGTTAGAGTGTTTTAAAGAAAAATAATCTTACTGTGAATCCGGAGAAAGTAAAATTTTGTTATAATGAAATTAAATTTCTGGGACATTTGGTTTCCAAAGACACTATAAGAATGGACCTGACCGTACACGGACGTTATTAGAATCTCCGAGGCCCCGGGACAAGAAAGGTATTGCGAGATTCATAGGGATGACTAGTTATTTCTCTAAATTTCTTCCAAATTATGCGGAAATAGCTCATCCACTCAATGAAATGAGGAAGAAGTCGTCCAAATTTGTGTGGGACCAAAAATGTCAGGAATCGTTCGATAAACTGAAACGAGCGGTTACCCGTCCCCCCGTGTTAGCCATCCCTGACTTCAACAAGGAGTTCACAGTCCAATGCGACGCGAGTGATAAGGCCCTCGGTTCCTGTTTATTACAGAAGCGGACAATGGACATTTAAAACCGGTGGCCTATTATTCGAGAAAATTTAATGAAAGTGAGGTGAAACTTACTACCTATCAAAAGGAAGCCTTGGCAGTTGTCTGTTCAATAAATAAATTCCGTAATTTCCTAGAAATGAGACCATTCAACTTAGTGACCGACAACTCAGCATTGGCTTGGGTATTGTCCCACTTTCGTAAGTTAGGAAAATTAGGGCGCTGGGTGGAGGTTATATTGTCTCTACCATTTAAAATTACGCATGTTAAAGGTAATCAGAACCCAGTAGCGGACTATTTATCTAGATTATTTCAAGATAGTGAAGTTGACCACAATGTGTTACATGAACTAGAAAAATTAGTGAATAAGGACAAGATGAATGATAACTCTATAAAAATGAACAATGAAACTGTAAATAATAAGGACTTAGTAATAAGAGAGGAAACAGTGTCTATAAATAGTATAAGTACGATGCCTTTTAGCTTTATGGACTTAAAAAACGCATCAGAAGCAGGATGTAAATATAACTAAAATTATGGAGGGTGTATTGAACTATACCAATAGTGATGTTTACAGTGTGGAAAAAGGGGTGTTATTTTATGTGAACAATAAAAACAATTCTAAAAGGATCTATTTACCTGAGCACTTATTCAAGGTCGTATACGAGTATTATCACAACTCATTGTCTGGCTGTCACTTCGGCATTTTAAAAACACAACAGAAAATAAATGAAAGGTTTTATCACCCTAAACTAAATGATTATGTGAAAAATAATGTAAAATGTTGTGAAGTGTGTTTTGAAAGCAAAAAGTAGCAACTGGAGGGACCAAGGACCTTTGAACAGCAATCTGAGCAGTCGTCCAATGCAGAAGTTATATATGGATATTTATGGGCCATTACCTGCGTCTTCCAATCGAATGCAATACATCCTGATAGCTGTAGATGACTTCACCAAATATAATTGGATAATGCCACTCAGGAAATGCACCTCAGGTAATGTAATTAATGCATTAGAAAATAATATTTTCAAAAATTTTTCTTTGCCTGAAGAATTCGTGACGGATAATGGAACATATTTTGTCAGCGAGGAGTTCAAAAATTATTTGTTTAATTTGGGCATAAAACAAAGGACCATTATACCTTATACTCCTCAAGGAAATAAAAGTGAAAGGCAAAGTCGAAATTTAAATCAAATTCTGACAGCTTATTATCATGACTGTAAAAAGAATTGGGACAAGGATTTGTACCATGTGCAAATGGCCCTAAATACTTGTCACAATGAAAGCATAAAGTCGTCTGCATTTGAATTGATGTTCAGTTTCAAATCAAATGATGGTTTGTCACTAAAATGGCAAATTAAAGATATTTGTGATGAAAAATGGAGCAAAGATAAGAATGCAAAGATGGTTGAAGCTATTCAAAATTTAAAAAGACAAAATGAGCTGAATTCGAGAAGAAACCGATACAACCGAAATCACAGGCAATTAAAAATGTATGATGTAGTCTATTGTAGAATTACAAATCAGCGATATAAGCTAGATCTGAAATATGAAGGACCATTCAGAATAATTTCAATTATTAGCTCCAACTCATATGTGGTTCAAAATTTAAAAGAATTGAATGAATTCCGTAGAATACACTTGCAGGATGTGAAACCCACTGGGGAAAGAAGAATGCATATTTAAATATAACAAAAAAAACAATATAATTACCGAGGGGTAAATAATTTGAATTACAAAATAAAAAAAAGAACTGATTTAAAAATTATGACGAAATTAAATTAGTTGTAAGAATGAAGAAAAAACTATATTGGATGTACGCTGTATGTATGTATGTTTGATTTGAGAAATTTCAGTGACAAGGAAGATTAAATTAAAATATATTGAACAATTGAGGAAAATTCTACAGCCCTATTAAATTGTAAATATTAACTTGAATTGTAATGTTGTAAAAATGTATTTTAAACTTGAAGAAACCTCAAGAGGAATAAAAAAGTTTATGATTTAGATAAAAGGGCACAGGTGAAGTAAACAGTTGCGATAACTACATGGTTTGGGAGAGGAGGAGTGTATTAAAACAATTCAGTATTTATTTTCTGAATAATGCACAAATCCGAAACTCATGGTCCGTAATTAATGTTATTAACATGTGTTATTTATGTTTGTATGTAAATTAATAACTAACACGAATGTTGGAATATTAATTTAAACTTGTTAGTTTGATAAAATTTATGCCAAGGAAGAGGGGAACAGAAGAAAAAAGACTGTTATTTCTATGATAAACAACGGTATAGGTAAAAATAATAAAATAAGAACTGACACCCCCGTCTGGGGATATGTTTTAATTCTATATGAAGCTGCGACAACCAGTGAATGGGCGAGCCAACACACACAGCCGTGCAGGGCAAAGGTTCCAAGGACGACCCCAACTAATTACGGACCGGACCTGCAATAAACATCCCACAACAACAACCACCGACTACCTCGTTCTACCCATTGTGAAGGATTATCTGGATGGACTATCTTTATGGTAGGACTTAGAATTGTAAAAAGGTAGGTGGCAATTGGACTCTTAATATTTGCCATAGTTTAGGTCAAGGTTTCTATTGGGGAATTTAATTGTTAAGTTTTCAAAAAACAATCTGATAATGTATGGACTCTTTTTAAAAAGAATTTATAATAATTAACGCTTGGTTAAAATAACTTGACAACTAGTATGCTGCCACTTCTTACAACTATTTATCAAAAATAAATTAAAACAAATATTATAAATAAAAAAAAAAAAAGAAGGTTTTGTAGATTTGATGATGCATGTTAAGGCTAGGTGGAAATACAATTTCTAAAGGATGTGAGATAAATTTCTTAGATTTAAGTATTAAACTTGGCAGATACCAAGCGCTTTAAGGGGGGTGTGTATACCAATTACATGGTATACTTTAAATAAAAATAAAAATTTAATAAATAAAATTTTATTTTAGAATTGTAAATGGATAGGGAATAAAAAAGTAAATTTATATTGTAATCCAGCGGCAGGCACAACGCGCTTGGAATCTGGTCTAGACCTGACTTGATGGCAGTGAATGCTAAACAATAGTCTACAGTGGACTCAATCTTTTGTTAGGCGGCGAACCTGCGTTGAGAGTGATTCAAACAGGCCTGCAGGAAACAGGAGCGTAGTCGGTGCAGGCCAAGAAAAACACGCTCTGCTTCCATTCCGAGTTGAGAAGCAATAGAGTAAAGTCTTTAGTGCGAGTTTAAAAGTAGTTGTCGGGCGTAGGATCCGTCGGTATAGATTATTTTAATACCGAACTCCAAGACCTTCACGACCAAAGAGCTAAGTACTTTTGACTGAATTATTAAATTTTTCTAAATTTGAAATTTGAAAATTTAAGAAGTGAATTAATTTGAAATTGGAATTGAAATTTGAAATTAACGATCAAATTCTGTTGAGTGTGGACTAATATATATATATCAATTGTAAAGGAGTTATTTATTTAAAGTCAAACGTAAAAAATTTAATTGAAATTGTAGGGATTCTAGTTAAAATTAAGAGCTGCAGGTGCTGCACCATATCCTGTAGGAACTTGTGAAAAATTCCTGTTGAGAACTGTTTAGATTTGTTTGAGAATTTTATTTTAAAGAAGTTTATAATTTTTATTTTATTAGTTTTGAGAAGAAGCCTATTTATTTTATTTCATACAAATTTATTCAAGATTATTATTTTATTTTATATTTTATACACACGTATTTGGAGGACTGTGAGTCCATGTTAAATCGAAAGTGCCTTGCCTAAGGAAGTAGTAATTTAAACTGTTGTGCAAAACATTTCATTGGTGGAATACAAGGTTAATAATTGAAATTTGGATTGATTTAATAAACCTGAATATTTCTAAAAAGGTGCAGTTTTAATTTCCACCAGTATCTATTTAAATCTTATGAGTTCGAGAATATTTAAGGTCATCATAATAAAAACAAAAAATTTTGTATATTAACATTTAGTAAAATATGGTAACCATCTATTCCATCGTACACGACCCGATACTGTGCCGCTAGTTAATTCGTGGGATGAAACCTTCCCAACAATCACACAGATGTGTCGCCTTTATTTTGCAGCGTGTCGATGTTTGCCAGTAACATCCGAGGTTCAGGTGGCATTGTTATATATGTTAACCATCTATTCTATCGTACACGACCCGATACTGTGCCGCTAGTTAATTCGTGGGATGAAAACCTTCCCAACAATCACACAGATGTGTCGCCTTTATTTTGCAGCGTGTCGATGTTTGCCAGTAACATCCGAGGTTCAGGTGGCATTGTTATATATGTTAACCATCTATTCTATCGTACACGACCCGATACTGTGCCGCTAGTTTACTTCATGGGATGAAACCTTTCCAACAATCACACAGATTCGTCGTCTCTAATTTACAGGGTGGGTCCATATTTGCCAGTAACATCCGAGGTTCAGGTGGCATTGTTATATATGGTAACCATCTATTCCATCGTACACGACCCGATACTGTGCCGCTAGTTTACTTCGTGGGATGAAACCTTTCCAACAATCACACAGAATGGTAGTCTTTAATTTATAGTGTGGGTCCATATTTGCCAGTAACATCCGAGGTTCAGGTGGCATTGTTATATATGGTAACCATCTATTCTATCGAACACGACCCGATACTGTGCCGCTAGTTAATTCGTGGGATGAAACCTTTCCAACAATCACACAGATGTGTCGCCTTTATTTTGCAGCGTGTCGATGTTTGCCAGTAACATTAAAGATTCAGGTGGCATTGTTTATATATGGTAACCATCTATTCTATCGTATACGACCCGATACTGTGCCGCTAGTTACTTCGTGGGATGAAAACCGTTCCAACAATCACACAGATTGGTCGTCTTTAATTTATAGTGTGGGTCCATATTTGCCAGTAACATCCAAGATTCAGGTGGCATTGTTATATATGGTAACCATCTATTCTATCGTACACGATCCGATACTGTGCCGCTAGTTACTTCGTGGGATGAAACCTTTCCAACAATCACACATATGGGTCGACTTTAATTTGCAGCGTGTCGATGTTTTGCCAGTAACATTGAAGATTCAGGTGGTATTGTTGTATATGGTAACCATCTATTCTATCGTACACGACCCGATACTGTGCCGCTAGTTACTTCGTGGGATGAAACCTTTCCAACAATCACACAGATGGGTCGTCTTTAATTTGCAGCGTGTAGATGTTTGCCAGTAACATCCAAGATTCAGGTGGCATTGTTATATATGGTAACCATCTATTCTATCGAACATGACACGATACTGTGCCGCTAGTTACTTCGTGGGATGAAACATATCCAACAATCACACAGATGGGTCGTCTTTAATTTGCAGCGTGTCGATGTTTGCTAGTAACATCCAAGTTTCAGGTGGCATTGTTATATATGGTAACCATATATTCCATCGAACACGACCCGATACTGTGCCGCTAGTTACTTCGTGGGATAAAACTTCCCAACAATCCCACAGATGGGTCGTGTCTAATTTATAGCGGTGTCTGTGCATGCTAGTAAAATCTAAGTTTGAGTTGTATGTGTTAGATATGGAGACCACCACCTATCTCGTATACGAATCGATATTTTGCTGCTATTTACTTAGTGGGATATAACTTACAGATCGACTGACAGTAAACACATTTTCCAGTCACCTTGAGTGATATTCTTCGCGTACGCACAGACAACAATTACCTTTTCTCACATAATCATTTATAATTAAATAAGATGTTTTTACTAGTAACACCATGATACTTTCCTCAATGTAAAACGTTATGCTAGCAGTATTATTCTTATAATGTTAAGAGGGTTGCTATTACTCAATATTTGGAATGCTTATGAATGAATATGAGACAGGTTTATCCTTTTTTGTAAACTTCATTATTTTGTAGTTGACAAGAAAAACATACATTATTATGAGATATGACACTCGGAACAATAAAGCTCAAAGGTTAAGTTTGTTTGCACCTTTGGATTTCTTTTACCAGCCCTAACGTGATTACCAATAATAGACAATACCAAGTCAATTAGCCAAAACGTGAGCCCTAAACTCAGTGACAAAATGTAATAGTAATGTTTGTCTAATAACGTCATTTAGTTTGCGATTACCAAAACTTCTAAAAAATACTGTTTTAAATGGGTTTTTATTTCAAAATTACTTCACCAAATTGAGTATTCCTGCCCACCCTCCTTCTGTTGCTTGAAACAGAAAGAGTATAATAAATACGTAAATTTACCCACATGTCTACTTAGACGATCCTCCCATGTTTCACGTGTCATTAGTTTCACTATAAAATTAATACTAGTAGAACTTTATTGGTTGTACCTAACTACTGGATATGTACATACTTGATATATATTTTATAATAATATATTGATATTTATTCAAAGTATATAAATAAATAATTGTTCATAAGCAATTATTATAAACATAATTATGCTTTTTAACATACATTTAGCTATACTTTATGTTTTAGATATGAAATAACTGCATTTTTCTTTGTAAAGAAACAAATACATGTTTACATTAAAAATGTAACTACCGGGTTTTCGAAGTCAAAATTATTTTATCTGATCACAATGTTCACTAAAAATACGCTGATATATTGAAATAAATGGCTGTGTCACATGCTGCCCCCAGCGGCGGGTATATAAACTAAGCCCCATTAGTTGATGGAGATGGCTCCAACCACATAAGTCAAATCTAGCTCAATGTTTTTTTTTATTTTGTGGTGTTGCATGGCTTGATTTGTGCAGGTCGGTGAATACAAATATCCTGCACTAATTACTTTTTAAGGTATAATTTTTTATGTAACATTTATTCGTTCAGTTTTAGATACCGTTAGGAGGTAATCATACAAAAGTGGTGGGCTTAAATTAGACACGATTCTCTGGAAATGTTTAATAAGGAAACGTAATTAAAGCGTTAATTTGAATATTCCCGTAAAATTATTACTTGACATCAACAACATTCACAGTCTAATTAACTTCAACGTCACAGAGTGAAAGGCAAATAATTACTAAGTTATAATTTTCTCTGATTGTAAGTATTAATTATTATTCATAAAACATATTCCCAACTTATTTCGGCCTGTAATTTGTCAAAAATACTGAAAATGTACCAATTACTTATAGTAATACGAAACACATATACACACGTACGTAAACGCACAGCTAGGTTCATATTTCATCTCAAAATAAATTAATACGACGAGGGTGAGAATTTAATAAAAATAAATTATTTTTTGCAATACCTTTTGCATGTAGGGTGTGAGTACGCCACACCAGGTATTCGCTCAAGCCTATAGTTAATCTAAATCTGGAGATGTCCTGCGGACAGACAAACTGACAGGCAATCAGGCAGAAGATAAAGTTTTACAACCCTCAGGTAGACAAAGGGAAGATATGGGAGTTTACTGAGACTTTAAGGCGCTCAGTTACATTCTTTGGAGCTAATATTACCATGTTTGAACCTAATGTTCCTTGTATACGAATGAACCTTTTTGCAAAATTTCAAGTGCACCGGCCTATGGATTTTTTTGATATCGTTTCGTACATATCGAACGACAGAAAAGACATTTCCAGCCTCCACGAGTGATAGACTTCGCAAAAACTCAGTCAATAATTAAATTTTCTCATATTATGTAATATGATTAATTAAGATCTTTTCATTAGTAACAACACTTTCCCTAAAGTGAAATCTTTTGTTAGTAGTACTATACGTGTAATAGTAATAGAGTTGCTAGTACTCAATAGTTAGAATGCTGAGCCCAAAGCACTTACCGAGCGAACATAGACATACATAGAGCCACTCCACTCTTTCCTTTCACACAACAAAGAGCTGATCGACTTTCAAATAAATGGTTTCCTACGTCACGAACGTTTGCTGAGTTGCGTGTGTTGAAACGATTAAGCAAACTTGCCTCCAGCTTGATACCTAAGATTAAAGTCAAACAAACTTCCCAACAGACTTGGAACACGATGGATCGCTGAAGTGATCTTTGATGTAACAGGAAATTGTGAGTACTGATGACGGCTTTGTGTAGTTACACAAGATATGTACTATTTCTAGATTTGTTGCCAAGATGGTTTTAATATTTGAAAAAAAAAAAAAACACTTTCACCTTTGTATATCTTATTTGAGAATCAAAATCACTGCTATTAAGTTCTATGGTTTCTTATTATAAATCAAGCTAGAGAATTTGTCACTTTTGATTACAAAATATTATCAGATATATTTACCATTATTGTTACAATATTATTGCAGGTAACTAATGTTATCGTTAGCTATTAAAACCTTCACACACTAATTGATCTTTCGGCAGATAAAAACAAACGATAATGTCTCATAGTATAACGGTAACTCACTATAATATTGTTCAAATACAATATTAATATTCCATCAAGTCTTTACAGTTCTATGTAACAAAAAAGGAAACCATGCCACTAAATGTAACCAACGATAGTTACCATGTAACATTTTAGTACAAACGGTTGAATATTTTACTGGTGAATGCAAAAAAATACACAAAGGTACTTTCCTATTTGTAATATTATTAGGATGTTAATTCTGGCAAACCCATACAATTGTACGATACAATAATATTATTAGTAATAAAAAAATGTCAGTACACAGGCTGCTCATTACTTCATTGTTATGGGTTTGGAAGCTATTATTTAGATCCTCAATTTGTAAAATAAATTCTTCCACATCTGTATATAAAGGCATTTTTATGTACTTACATCAAGAAAAGAAAGAAGTAATAAGAATATATTTGAGACATGGTCGTAATGGTTCGGAGTAAAAAAGTAGAAGAATATAAACATATAGGTTTCAGTATCTTTATCTAATAATTTTTCTTAAACATTTATCAAAGAGACTGCTCTCTAGAAGTAGTCTATGAAAGCTTTAATGATTCCGAATGTTACCCCAATTCACATCTTAGATATACTTGGTGGTATTAATTCAAGATTTAATGGTAATTCCCACAAATTTAGAATAGTGATATCTTAGCAACAAAATTCTAATTTCTTTTTAAAACAACACACCCCATACCTACTTAAAAGATTTAAATTATGAAACCAAATATCTTGAATACAAAGAGCGTTACTTTTATAGCACAAAGTATTGTTGACTTCTACATCTTTTTAAATGTGAATAATGTAATTAACTAAGTGATATTAAAAAATTATTTTTTCTAAGAGGGCAAAGTTTATCAAAACTGACAGTTGCGTTGGGAATTATTTCTGTTCAAACCATCTTAAAAATGCTCTATTAAACATTTAGGTAAAATGTGTAAAATAATTATATAAATATGTGTTTCAAAAGTGCTAAACAATTCAGCTTTAACGGATATCGAAAAATATGCCATTAGAAGTATGATGGTTAGCCTCTTCAGGTATTATTTGCTTTGCCTTGTGTTTTAAACCCTCAACATCGAAGAACATTTAGTTTTATTTGTTCTAGTTTTCACGGATTATAGGTTTCACGTATGTGGCCAAGTGTCAACAGCTAAATATAAACTAAAATTTTTTGCATGCAACTTCTCATGTTTTTGGCAGCAGTATTTTAACGAGTGAAAGGATCAGAACCTTTTTATATATTTTGCCGTTGCCCTCCATACTACTTTTCGTTTTGGAGGACGGTCTGGTGTCTCTGAAGTTTAACTAGATAATTATGGGACAACTCATTATACGTACAATGTATATTTATTGTATAAAAGCTAATTTCAATTGTTCCCATCCGTAAAATGCGGTAAAATAAGCTTGACAAGGTGATACATCAAGAATATTTCTGTATCGCTTGTTATCAAGCACCAATCACATTTGTATAATAAAACAAGATTTTGTAATTTTTAAATCAATGTTAAATCATAACTAGCTCTTTAGTCACAGCCGTTATATGATGCAGTTAAACTAATGAATGTATCAGCTGCTGCCCCTAGCGGCGGCGTTGAGAACTAAAACCCATTAGCTGGTGGCTGTGTCTCCAACCACAACAGTCCAATCCCGCCCCAGGGCCGTCCATTCGCTCTGCACAGTTCCACCATTGCTTTCATATCAACTTGCATTTACTTACTGTCAAATGTGAAAGTTTTAAACACTGTTCACATACCTCTTGCGAGTAATTAAAGTTTTCACAGGATATGGTTTAAAGGCTTATTGTAGTGTTGGGCTAATCGTGAATGAAGAATATTGCTGGAGGGGGTAGTAAATTTCATTTCTTTGTGATAGTCCGTCTGTCTACATAATATCTTGAAAATAAGGACATTTATACTTGAATCGTTATATGAAGTTTCATATATACCTAGGAATCATAGAGATAGGTTAATGATTATTACTGAGTGTTATTGACTGAGTATCATGAGATAATTTGTTTTATATGCATCGCTATTAAACAATTGTTTTCTGTATGAGTGTTTATTCACAAGAATGATGAAATATAGATTTAACATATTGCAGCATTATAGAGAACACTGTTATGCAACATGTGGCATAGAGTATTCTTTATCATGATAAATACATAAAAAAGTGGCCTATTCGTAGCGTTTCATACATTATAACAAGTAGGTACAATAAACCACATCAAAGCAATAATTAACAAAGAAATAAATTGATAGGTTAAAGATTAAATACTTAAAATTAACAATAATGGTAATAAATAGATTGCAAAGATCTCATTACTGTCTGAAAATTATATTTTTTATAGATTTTCAGTTTAATAACTTAAAAACGTAACATACTTTAAAAGGTTGATTGAAGCTTCTTACCTATACCGGAATCGCTGTGTTGGATTATGGTGCGTCTCCATGAAAGTTTGGGCTGAGCGTTAACAAATATGTTTAAATTTCTTGTATAGGTAACCATGATGGGAAAAAAGACATAGCAGGATACATAAATTTGTAGACAAGCCGAATACAAACATATGTTACAAAGTTACATTTTTTATTGAATAAAACAAATAAATAATAGAGTAGATAGTCAGTGTTACATGTCGGAAAATCTTTTACCGACACATCCGTCTCGGAATTACTGAGTTTTATTTATTGATTATCACTTAGTGTCGTTAACAATAGAATGATACAGTTTTATGTTTTAAATGCAGGGTTATTGGACATTTATTTTCTGTACAAGTGTTTATCCTCGGGGCATCTTAAGTATGACGGAATTATGTTTTAAAATTTTGCAGCAAAATCAGAGAAGCCTGTTACGAGACACGTTGTGTGGAGTATTCTTTACATTGATAAATAAATATTTTTATTAGTTTTTAGAGTTTCTTTCTCATTATAAATAATATACAGAATAGATCACATAAGAAATCAAAATTAACAAAGAAATAAATTGCTAAGTGTAAAAGGAAATACTAAAAAAAACAATGATGGTAATAAATAACTTACAAAGAAACTCATTATTGCCTAGTAATGTTACTACTGCATATGACGTAAACTACATAGTTATTAATTTAATATCTTTTACTAACTGTACTCTAATCAACTTATATGATAAATATGCACGGATTGTCACAATTGTAATTGTAAAATTAAATGTTTTTACCTTTTTTCCTGTGACCTTCTGTAATTAATGACTTTTTTGTAAACTAGCGGCTGGTTTCCGGTTCTCGTTCGCACTTTGACTCTAATGTGCTTCCCATCTTTTCGGAGTTGATAATATATTTGTATGATTTCTGAAGGGTACCTGATTAATAAAACTGCCTACTATAGAAGTAAATTGTTCAATTGTAAACTGAGTTCTTATTTTTTGCAATATTTGGAAGCAAGCTCTGGTTTTACCTTGAAAGACCATATAGAATCCTAAAAATTCTTTTGAAATAATCTCAATAATAAATTTTGACTGTTCAATAATTCTTGTTTTGAAAGAATGTTCAAACCTACAGTTTCCTCCTTATCTTTATAACTATAATATTCTGACCAAATTCCAATCTTGATTCATATCTGATCAAATTACCAAAATATTTTTATTGAAGATTACTAGTGATATCCGATTGGCAATAACCAAAATGCTAGTAATCACTTAAATATTATTAGACTTGCATATACCACCCTTTCTTCCTTAATGAACATTGGTTTTTCCAAAGGATGTGTTCAACGGGTTGAGAATGTTTATATAACAAGGACTCATTATTAACTATAAAATATTCAAGAAATAATAACTCAATAATAAGACAATAAATAATCTTAATAATATACCGAAATATAAACACCATTTGTGTACTAAATTACGTAAACAACCTAAAAAATATCTGACTCACTATGAACACAAATCTCAAATGGACTGAAAAAATTAAAGAATCGTGTGGAACGGATTTTTCTGGCATCCACGGTCTATAGCGGTTTCCCCACGTACCTGCCAATCAGTGTTAAGGTGGCTCACATAATCTTAGAATATTATGACGTCGTGATGAGTGACATGACTGACGTGACAGACTCAATTTAAATCTTCGAAAGTCATAAATACTTTACAGTATCTTTCAGCAGTTGCCGTTCATGAAATTTCATCAACTCATATTCCATATTCTTTAATTTGTACATTCATTATAAAAAAAACAAATTTACCGTTAACCTGTTTTGTTCATTTCAATTTTATCTCCGGTATTAGGAAACGACCTAAATGAAGGGAAGCAACATCATTATAAATTATAATTTACAGATATACAATTTTAAATGTTCTTTACATTTCTGACTTAAAAAACTCTCGCAGATTATATTAGATTTATTCAAGACTGTACAGCTTGGACCATTTGTAAACCATGGGTAGTGGCATTGTTGCTGAAGGACCTGTGGGGATAACGTGTGTTGGTGGATGACGCACAGTATATGTTTTTTCCAATATTTTTCTTTTGTGTTTTACATTTTATTTTTCATTTAAATACATAGATTTTTTTATTTTAGTTCATTTGATATTGTTCTATCCTACTTTTCAGACACTTTTAATATGCCAGTGTCATGTACGGAACTACAGCATCACAGATGGTTAAGCAATTAGTTTTATGAACTGAGCCTCTCATTGTGCAATTACGATAGGCCATGGTTCAAGACAGTTTAGCCAACTCTTAGGATATGAAGGTTAGTTCCTGTTCGTGGTAAGAAACAGTTATTCTTCCGTTTAAAATGAAAAGGTACTCTGAGGCTTCATCGCCTCCAATGACTCTTACTGTAACCCTTTTTATTCTTTCATATAATTATTCTCCATGCACTGTAAAGGAAAAAAAAGTGTTTAGTGTATTTTTTTACTACAGCCTAATTTTTTAAAGTCTGTGTTTTAAAAATACTTACTAGCCAGTTAAAATAAAATATGGCATCTAATGTCAGTTATATGTTTCCTTATTATCATAAAAGATAAGATAGTTGCAATTACAACAAATAACTCATGTTCTATGAAGCAATGGATAAATTTTTTTTATAAACGTTAACATGACGTTAATTATTAATAGGCTCATTTCATACATAAATTCTACTTAAAAACTATTTTGCAACTTTACACGAGTTTAAAGTAAATAATTAATAGTGAAAACATTTCGTCTTGACAGCTAACTTACCACTTGTGTTCAACCTCTCAGTTTATGTACTAAACACTGTTCAAGGAAGGTTAAGATTATCGCAATCAGCATACGTCAAAACTCGAGCATAAAGTGCTCAAACACAATCAGTGCCGATATGAACACGTAAGTTGTGAACTTGGGCGACGCGTTTACCGTTATGCTTCATTATAACTTGTTATAATCCAGTATAACAAGTCGTTCTGAAAACTTCTTAATGCATATTTATTAAATATTCTCTATTCATTTTAGAAAAAATTTCATTTCAAACATTGTTTAGAATTTCTATAAAACTACGTCAGTTGTCATTGTTAATTATTTATTAACATACCAAAATTCAGTTTCAATTTTATATAACATACATGGGTACAAGAAAGATTTAAAAACATACAGATAGAAAGAAAAGTTCTATCCAAAACAATAATATTCGCAACATATTTATAACTATTCCCTACAATGTATCTCTATATAAAAAAGGCAACGCTCTCACTAAGCCACTGATCACTAATTCTCCAACTTTCCAATAATCCAAAAAGAAGAAACTTGATACACAAAATGACATAAGAAACTGCTATTACGGTCCAATTAAATCAGAAGTTGATGTGGACAGAAGTAGACACTTTTAAACAACTAAGACTTTCAGATGAATGTTCTTGATCTGGGCGTTAATGCAAACTCTTATAAGGCACTGAAATCTCTTTTTCACTAAAATAGATGTTTAAGTGCACGAAATAGACACATTTTGACAAAAGCAGGATTTTCAGCTATGCGTGTAGGTATTATTTTGATTAGCACAACGACGTCAACGCTTCTATGGCACGGAAAGTAGCTAGATTGCAAATTGATTGTAATAGCCGGAAAGGGAACGAAATACGAGAGACGGAAGAGAGATTTTTCTTTAACGGGGTAAGAATGAAAATTTATATTAAACCACCTACCGCTGAATACCTTATACCGAATTAAATGGCATTGACTAATGTCTAAATATATTTTGATAATTGCGACAAAGCAAACTCTACCATTGCGTGAGAAATCTAACTTAATGGAATACTTAATGCTTCTTTAAGCGCCAACAATAAAGTAGTAGATATTGAAAAATGTGTTTAACTTTTGAACCTCTTAGCAAAGAATACTGAAATAATATTTACCTCTAATTAAGTTGCTTCCAATTAAAAATAATCATAAAGCTCCGTAATATTACATCTTAAGAATTTTCTCTAAAGTAACTTTATAGTAGAGTCCTCCATTCAAGCCTAAAATAGTCATAGTTTTGTTTCATCATAATATTATGAAATGATGCAAAGCAATATGTGTAGTTCACTGATAACAAAACAATTTTAGTCTCCGATTTTTAGAGTACCAAAAAATTGCACTTTAATGAACATTAATAAAATGGATTACTTGCCAGGAATATATGTGCAGACCCTCCCTTATTTTAGGAAGTGTTTATTGCGTCATTTAAAATAGATATGCATATGGGGAGTCCGATAATCAACAAATAATTCCGCTCATAGTCGCTATTAACTGGTAGTATATTCTCTAATCTGATATATAATTTTATATATATATATATATATATATATATATATATATATATATATATATATATATATATACAGGGTGTTTACAAAATAAAAGGTGTTCCAATATTGTAGTATTTTGTTCTAGACAAAAAACTTCATTTGGAGGCATATCCTAAGACCGTTAGTTTTCCGTCTATCTGTCTGCATGTGATTTTTAACCAAAAACTTTATATCTTTTATAGCATTAAAGATAAAGTTATGAAAATTGGCAGTTGTGTTGAAATTTTGTATTCAAATTTGAGAAAAATATATGAACAAATTATCCTTACCCGTTTCAAAAATGGCGGCCTATCATAAATGTTTATGTTAAATTCCGCAAAATCTATACCCTGTATGAAAACTTTACAAGAATAATACAATTTTGTAAACTTTATTCTAAATCTAACAGTGGTTGTTTCATTAAAATCTAATAAAAAACAACATACAGACAGAAAGACGGAAAACTACTAGTTGTAAGACATACCTCCATATGAGGTTTTTTTGCTCATTTTCACGTCTAGAACAGAATACTACAATATTGGAACACCTTTAGTAAACACCCTTATATATATATATATAAACACACAAAAACGTACACATAATACGTTGGTATGAATCATATTCTAATGAAACAAACACAAAACATATGCCATAAAAAAAGTCGAGCCTCAATATAAAACAAATTTAATAGTTTATAGGTAGTTTTTTTGTTATTGATAAAAAGTTTAAAAGATTTTAAGATTAGCAAGATTCATATTTTTATTAATTACATTGGGTCTTGTACCAGTCTTTAAACAGAAAAGCCATTATCAAATGATGTCGCATGTGTTAGTTAGGATATATGTGTTTAATATGCCACATATTAATATCGGTTAAGAAGATAGTGAGAGTTTAAAATATATATTTATTCTGATATATTCATGTTGCCATTTGGCAACAAGATGCGAATGTAAAATTGATCACTAAGACTTAGTAAAATCCCACGAAGTGGCATTCACCATAATCAAACTTCGTGGTCCTTGTAAGAAATTTAGCTTCTTGTAAAATTTCAATCTGTCTATAGACTAGTTCGTTTTCGAAATATCGTTTGGATATAAATAGAGAAATACAATTTTCCAGCCCTTCAGTCATAGCTTTGTCAAACACTCAGTAAATTACATGGAAGTAAAGTATATTATTATAATCAGAGAAAATTTTAACTTAACAATTATTTGCTTTACACTCTGTGACGTTGAAGTTAATTAGGCTGTGAAACTGGTTTGTGTCGAGTAATTATTTTATGTAAATGTGCATATAACGCTGTAATTACATTGCTGTACTAAACATTACTCAGAGAATCACGCCTCCTCTTATAGTTGCAACTTTTTCCCTAACAGTTAACAGTTCCTAACATTTTTAGTATTTAGGATGCTAAGTGGGATTATTTCTTGATATAAAATTATACAAACTAGTATATTATAGAACAATGTATTTTAATTAAAAATAAATATTAGCTCCAAGATATTTTGTTTTGTATGAGATGCCGCGATCATATCCATGCACAATTGAAGTTTGATCTGGGTTTTAAAAATATGGTCGAACCATGTCCTTCGATTAATTGGGCTTATTTTATATCCTTAACGCTAGGACAGCATCTGGAAAAACCATTTACTTTATTATAACAAGACATACCCTAGTGAATCGTATTACCAGATAGAACATTGTCTTAAATTAATGTTAATTTAAGAATCAAAGTTATAAAAATGTTCTCTAAAGCTAAAACAATCCCATAAAGTAACAAGGAGCATCATTGAAATGAGTTTCCTATATTGAAATTAAGCCTCAAGTAAAAATGTCCTTAAGATCATGTCCTTAGATAAATTCGTAGTTGAGATGTCCAGCAGAAAGAAAGCACACAGGCAGATAGAGAATTAGACTGACTGAAGGTACATTTTAGCAGAGAGTTCCGTGAAAAGCTATAAATATAAAAAAAACTGTTTTGAATTAAAGTGTATAGCTCATATAGTTTTCAAGATACCAAACTGAGTTTTAGCCTTTGATAGCGCTCAGCCAAATATCTTGGAGGGACGTAAATAATCGTCAAATATCTTGACAATACCACAAATAAACTGAAATAAAGAAGTATCGAATGATCCAATATCACGTAACGAAAATGTTACGATCGGAATCCACCATACATCACTTGTAGACAGATAGATTTATAGACATAAATACAGACATATAAGTTTCCAACCCATGGAGTGGTAGGATTTGCTAACACTCTACCATTTAACATGGCACACACCTTTTATATGTCGGGTAGGCTAATGTTTCTTGTACGATCTGTTTATATATAAAAGCCGGCAGGGCTGTTAGAAGCCATTCAGTCAGAAGTTTCCGGCCAGTAATGATTGTAAAAAGGTACTGTCAGGTAGACACAGTATGAGCAAAGAAATCTCAACATCCAATTCACGTTTTACTATATTTGTTACTACTACTTTTGTTCGTGTATTTTTTACCTGGATGGTTATTGCAATGGAGTATGACAAATTATTGTATATCCTTACAATACTGTAATTAAAGCAGTTTGGTTTTATAGAATTTATTTCCTTCCACCATGCTTAACTAGTGAACTGATTAAGTAAAAGAAGTTTCTTAAGTTATGTTAAATACACGAATAACTTTTAATCTTATTTACATTTGAAATATACAAAAATGGCTCTACTTCATTTATACTTAAGTATCTCATTTTGCTCTAAGGAGATGTTTAATCTAGCTGGAGATTCTAAAGATTAATTAGCTTACATTAAAGATAATGAAAGCAATACTACATCTTATTACAACCGTAAATACTTTAGGACAGAGCTCTCAGTAAGATAACTGTAAAGATACCTTTTACATTTTTAATACAACAGTTTTATTTAACAGATATATATCTTTGTCATTTTAAATATTCAAACAGTAGCCATTTTGATCATTAATATTTGTTATCTAAGAAAACTGTAACACTTTACTGTTTTCGTCTACGATGCCTAATAACTGTGTTGTTTTCAAATTTTGAACTATAGTTACCTCTAAAAAAATTGAAAGATATCAAAATTGTGTAAGTAAGTTGTTTGAAATTACTAAACATTTGTAAAAATGTGTAACGTTCTGCATGTGTTGCGAATTGGTGAAATAAAAAACATCCGAATGGGTGACATATTGATATTTTTATTTAGGCTGTTTACACTAGCTACCGTACTTGTCAGCGGCTCCTGATACGCCTCTTCCAAAAAAGTGGAAAGTATCATCGAGCAAGAAGGGAAACATTTCATGGACTTATATAAATCTGACTACCTTTTATGGATTTTACAGCAATAATTGGTCTAGAATCTTTTTCATACCGTTCATAATAGTACTTATACAATGTTTAGGGATATATTCAATAAAACTAAATTATTATACATGATTTCCAATACAGATTGTTTGAAATATATTACTTAACACAGACTAAATTCATTATATTAGAATTCATGATATTATTTATTGATATTTGTTTAGGTTAAGTTGTATAATAGTAAGTATATGGATCTTGAATGTAAAAATGGAGAGTTTGTCCGTTGGAAATAAATAATTCAATGTGCGTCCCTAAAATGATTTCCAACATTTCTTATACAAATATGAAATAAATCGTTTACTTTTAAAACCATTGCGGGCTTATCAATGTGTCAATATAAAGCCCTTAGCATTAAAAATATGTTACAAATTTACCTCATAAACTTATGATAAATAGCGAGTTTTATATTTCTTGATGACATAAAATCTATTTTCCTTTCTGCCTTACTGAAAGACATATTTTTAAAAGAGTTTTTACCACGACGCACCTAGTTGGTATATGGCAGAGATTGCACGTTAGGCCAATGGTTAACAACTACGAAATAAAAACACAACTCATTTATTAAAACGTATTTTAAATAATTAAGCCTTATTTTTAAATTCTTGTTTGAACACAGTCTCAAAGTATAAAAAATGTGTATTTTTCTTTGAGGATTGTATTTATTAACAATTGATTGTTTACATTATTGCCAATTTATCTATAAATTTAACTAAAACTTTATATTTAAATCCTTATATAACTCATATTTTTTGCATATTACACTGCTTTTTTGTAGGATCCTCAGTAAAGTAACAATGCTTTATTAGTAATGCTCTATTGTTACGTAATTTATTTGAGTTTATTCGGTAGAGAATTCACTTTGTCCTCGTAACGAGTAAATAATCCCTACTATACTTTTAGGCCCTCAATAATTAGATAATCTTTCATAGATACAATTAATATTTGACGGAGGGATTTAAGACGCGAATGATTGAATTTTTAACTAAAGCAAGACAAGAATATAGCACGACAAACATTATATGAGCCATTGAGCTACAATTTTCTCAATGTCTTGGAAAGGAGGGTCAAAATGGGAAACAATCAAAATTAACCGCTCCGACGCACAGAGGAAACTAGTTCCAGAACCCAACTATTGTGTCAGTAATAGCTAACTTGTGTTCAGCTACTGACCTAACCAACTGTTTCTGTGCTGGACATCTCAAAATATCTGTATTTCTATGTCAACATATCTATTGTGTGCAGGGCATAGTTTCTTGACAGGTAACATTGTATACCTGTCAAACAAATGGATCTTTTAAAACCCAAAAATTTCTATTTTGTGTCAAAATGATTTATAAAATATTTATAAGAATACCTTCATAGCACTATTCCGAAAGTTTAAATCGGTACAACGGCCTTGACCATAAACCTTAAAATAAAATGTGTTGGAAATTCGTATTGATTGGAATATTACACATTTTTATACTACATATAGCGTATTTTTTTTATTTATTCCAAACAATAACGAAATGTCAATTGTACTTATTCCATTCAAACTTTTCCCCTAGGTCACCCAATTCGGAAAAGAGATTTATGTACTTTGGATTTTATAATTTATTATTATTATTGTTAGTATTTATATGGTTAATGAGGCCTTTTACATGTCACCCTTGATATCCATCATGCTATTGTCATGGTGAGGTTTAATTAAGAATAGTTTCACAATTATCTTTGAAACCAAGATAACTTCAATTTTAATTTGCAATTTCACTTCGTTTACTGTTTCATACAACTAGCGTAAGTTCTACATCGAATCAAGGAGATCCTAAACCTTCCATTTAACTTTAGGCTTAATAAAAACCGCTTTCTTCTCAAGTCTGCTTACAAAAAAGTGTTCCTTAAACTGATATAAATTTCATATTAGAGTGAAATTAGGCTAATTAGTTTTAAAGGAACTATAACTCAGAGCACCCTATTTGTGAGAGGGCTAAGGCACCTATCATTATTAAAATACATTAAGTGAACATGTTCTGTTTGTAACAGAAACTGCTACACGTATGTCCATACCTACTTGTGCTTTATGAAGATCTTACGATAAAATACTCATCGGAATATTCATTGTTTATAAAATTTTTATAAATCATTTATTAGGATGTTTGTAATTAACCAATGATTTTCTCCCACAAAAGATTATGCGATTTTAAGAAAACATATAAAGAGATATATTGAAAGTGTTCAAAAGGAAAATTAATTTCATTGAAAGAATGGTTTAGGTAAGATTGATTAATTACTTCATACCAAACTCACGAATTAACGTTTAATATAATATAAATATATATATAAAACCTCGTATAAGCAATATTGAAGTCGATGATTGTCCATATCACTCGATGATAGAATTTTAAGAACTAATTTGCATTCCTTCATGGTTCAACTATGATCTCAACAAAGAATCGCCGCATAATTTTCTTAACTAAAAGAGTATAGTGAAATGAGATTTTTAAATGTGAAATTTGTATTTAATAGGATGAAAAGTAGACTAAAGTAGAAAAACAATATTAAACGTTGGCGTACTTGCGTTTTTAATACCCCCCCTATAGTAAAAATTTCACGTAAGCAACTGATCAAAATTTATCTTCCGGTATATCCAAATGTATCAAAATATAAACTTACGTGATGTATATAGAAATTGTTATACCTGTCCACGTCATACTCACAGGTACACTGAATCCGATAAAACTTTTAATGAAATTGCTTAATAATATTAGTTCTCTCCCTTGCCACCAGATGGCATTGTGTACATAACCCTTGTACAACATCAGGTTATTATGACCTTATTTTATTGCTTTGAATTTTGCAATAACATAAGTAATTGATACATTTAATAGTTTATTACCATCTATAAGTTTTTAAAACAACGAATACATTCCACACTATAGCAAATATTCATATGAATGCATTTATTAAATAAGATTTATAATAATATTAAATCAAGATCATTAACTTGTTACTGAGGTAACTGTTATGTTATAGAAATATTTACTGCTATGTTTATACACTTCTTTATGATACTATAAAATGAGTATTATTCACTATATAAATAAAATTGCAGAATAAATGATTTTTCTAAAATATTAATTCAGTAAAATGCTTTATTGTGAATACGTTACCAAATTCGGTGTATTGTATGATAAATATCATATATATTATTAGTACCGTACTAATACTTAAATTTGTATTCTAAATCGAAAATTGCTTGCATTTTAATATTAGAATATAGTGATATTCTATATATATATATATACTACCATACAAGAAACATAAACAGAACATTTAGCTTTAAAGCAAACATAGTCCAAAGTGTAAAAATGTATTTAAAATAAATTACCTGTAAGTAAAATATTTTGTCAAACATTTTTTTAATAAAGGTGTTCATTTTATAAATGGCCAGTATATTTTGTCGTTTAGGACACGATACTGTGCCGCATTTACTTTGTGGAATAAAACTTTCCAACAATCACACAGATTGGTCGTCTCTAATTTACAGTGTGTGTCCATATTTGCCAGTAACATCCGAGGTTCAGGTGGCTTTGTTATATATGGTAACCATCTATTCTATCGTACACGACCCGATACTGTGCTGCTAGTTACTTCGTGGGATGAAACCTTTCCAACAATCACACAGATTGGTCGTCTCTAATTTACAGTGTGGGTCCATAGTTGCCAGTAACATCCGAGCTTCAGGTGGCATTGTTATATATGGTAACCATCTATTCTATCGTACACGACCCGATACTGTGCCGCTAGTTACTTCGTGGGATGAAACCTTTCCAACAATCACACAGATACGTCGTCTTTAATTTGCAGCGTGTCGATGTTTGCCAGTAACATCCAAGATTCAGGTAGTATTGTTATATATGGTAACCATCTATTCTATCGAACATGACCCGATACTGTGCCGCTAGGTACTTCGTGGGAGAAAACTTTCCAACAATCTCACAGATGGGTCGTCGTGTCTAATTTATAGCGAGTGTCTGTGCATACTAGTAAAATCTAAGTTTGAGTTGTATGTGTTATATATGGAGACCACCACCTATCTCGTATACGAATCGATATTTTGCTGCTATTTACTTATTGGGATGTAACTTAAAGATCGACTGACAGTAAAACACATTTTCCAGTCACCTCGAGTGATATCCTTCGCGTACGCACAGACAACAATTACATTTTCTCACATAATCATTTATAATTAAATAAGATGTTTTTATTAGTAACACCATGATACTTTCCCCAATGTAAAACTGTTATGCTAGCAGTATTATTCTTATAATGGTAAGAGGGTTACTATTACTCAATATTTGGAATGCTTATGAATGAATATGAGACAGGTTTATCCTTTTTTTGTAAACTTCATTATTTTGTAGTTGACAAGTTTGTAACATTCAGTTAGTAAATTTAATGATAATAACTGGCTTGAACATACAAATTAGAAAATAAAATAATAATAAGAATTGTAGAGTATATGTTTTTAATTTCATATATTTCCTATTCATGAGATTTTATCTACAAATAAGTTGTACTTTCATCGTTGCAGCTTATTTACTGTTCATTGTGCAGTAAAACTTCTATAAAAATAAAAGTTACAAACCTCCCTAAGTAAAACACATTTTAAACATACGAAAATTGTCCTGTCGTAAGATTAATTCACCACTAAAATGAAAGTCTTTAATTATATGTAGAAATAGAATTCCAATTTCAAATATAGAAAAACAAACATTATTATGAGATATGAAACTCGGAACATGAAATCTCAAAGGTAAAGTTTGTTTTGCACCTTCTGATTTCTTTCACCAGCCCTAACGTGATTACCAATAATAGACAATACCAAGTCAATTAGCCAAAACGTGAGCGCTAAACTCAGTGAAAAAATGTAATAGTAATGTTGATTTAATAACGTCATTTAGTTTGCGATTACCAAAACTTCAAAAAAATACTGTTTTTAAATGGGTTTTTATGTCAAAATTACTTCACCAAATTGAGTATTCCTGCCACCTCCTTTTGTTGCTTGAAACAGAAAGAGAAGTATACGTAAATTTACCCACATATCTAAATAGACGATCCTCCCATATTTCACGCGTCATTAGTTTCACTATAAAACTAATACTAGTAGAACTTTATTGGCTGTACCTAACTACTGGATATGTACATACTTTGATATATATTTTATTATAATATATTGATATTTATTCAAAGTATATAAATAAATAATTGTTCATAAGCAATTAATATAAACATAATTATGCTTTTTAACATACATTTAGCTATACTTATGTTTTAGATATGAAATAAACTGCATTTTTCTTTGTAAATAAACAAATATATGTTTACATTAAAAATGTAACTACCGGGTTTTAGAAGTCAAAATTATTCTATCTGATCGCAATGTTCACTAAAAATACGCTGATATATTGAAATAAATGGCTGTGTCACATACTGCCCCCAGCGGCGGGTATATAAACTAAGCCCCATTAGTTGATGGCGATGGCTCCAACCACATAAGTCAAATCTAGCTCAATGTTTTTTTTTATTTTGTGGTGCTGCATGGCTCAATTTGTGCAGGTTGGTGAATACAAATATCCTGCACTAATTACTTTTTAAGGTATAATTTTTTATGTAACATTTATTTCGTTCAGTTTTAGATACCGTTAGGAGGTAATTATACAAAAGTGGTGGGCTTAAATTAGACACGACTCTCTGAAAATGTTTAATAAGGAAACGTAATTAAAGCGGTAATTTGAATATTCCCGTAAAATTATTACTTGACATCAACAACATTCACAGTTTAATTAACTTCAACGTCACAGAGTGAAAGGCAAATAATTACTAAGTTATAATTTTCTCTGATTGTAAATATTTATTATTATTCATAAAACATATTCCCAACTTATTTCAGCCTGTAAATTTGTCAAAAATACTGCAAATGTACCAATTACTTATAGTAATATGAAAACACATATACACACGTACGCAAACGCACAGCTAGGTTCAGTCCATATTTCATCTCAAAATAAATTAATTCGACGAGGTTGAGAATTTAATAAAAATAAATTATTTTTTGCCATACCTTTTGCATGTAGGGTGTGAGTACGCCATACCAGGTATCGCACGCAGACTTCGCTCAAGCCTATAGTTAATTTAAAACTGGAGATGCCCTGCGGACAGACAAACTGACAGGAAATCAGGCAGAAGATAAAGTTTTACAACCCTCAGGTAGACAAAGGGAAGATATGGGAGTTTACTGAGACTTTAAGGCGCTCAGTTACATTCTTTGGAGCTAATATTACCATGTTTGAACCTAATGTTCCTTGTATAACGAATGAACCTTTTTGCAAAATTTCAAGTGCACCGGCCTATGGATTCTTTTGATATCGTTCGTACATATCGAACGACAGAAAAGACATTTCCAGCCTCCACGAGTGATAGACTTCGCAAAAACTCAGTCAATAATTAAATTTTCTCATATTATGTAATATGATTAATTAAGATCTTTTCATTAGTAACAACACTTTCCCTAAAGTGAAATCTTTTGTCAGTAGTACTATACGTGTAATAGTAATAGAGTTGCTAGTACTCAATAGTTGGAATGCTGAGCCCAAAGCACTTACCGAGCGAACATAGGACATACATAGAGCCACTCCACTCTTTCCTTTCACACAACAAAGAGCTGATCGACTTTCAAATAAATGGTTTCCTACGTCACGAACGTTTGCTGAGTTGCGTGTGTTGAAACGATTAAGCAAACTTGCCTCCAGCTTAATACCTAAGATTAAAGTCAAACAAACTTCCCAACAGACTTGGAACACGATGGATCGCTGAAGTGATCTTTGATGTAACAGGAAATTGTGAGTACTGATGACGGCTTTGTGTAGTTACACAAGATATGTACTATTTCTAGATTTGTGGCCAAGATAGTTTTAATATTTGAAAAAAAAAAACACTTTCACCTTTGTATATCTTATTTGAGAATCAAAATCACTGCTATTAAGTTCTATGGTTTCTTATTATAAATCAAGCTAGAGAATTTGTCACTTTTGATTACAAAATATTATCAGATATATTTACCATTATTGTTACAATATTATTGCAGGTAACTAATGTTTATCGTTAGCTATTTAAAACCTTTAAAAACTAATCAATCTTTCAGCATATAAAACAAACGATAATAATGACTCATAGTATAACGGTACCTCATTATCATATTGTTCAAATACAATATTAATATTCCATCAAGTCTTTACAGTTCTATGTAACAAAAAAGGAAACCATGCCACCTAAATGTAACCAACGATAGTTACCATGTAACATTTTAGTACAAACGGTTGAATATTTTACTGGTGAATGCAAAAAATACACAAAGGTACTTTCCTATTTGTAATATTATTAGGATGTTAAATTCTGGCAAAACCCATACAATTGTACGATACAATAATATTATTAGTAATAAAAAATGTCAGTACACAGGCTGCTCATTACTTCATTGTTATGGGTTTGGAAGCTATTATTTAGATCCTCAATTTGTAAAATAAATTCTTCCACATCTGTATATAAAGGCATTTTTTATGTACTTACATCAAGAAAAGAAAGAAGTAATAAGAATATATTTGAGACATGGTCGTAATGGTTCGGAGTAAAAAAGTAGAAGAATATAAACATATAGGTTTCAGTATCTTTATCTAATAATTTTTCTTAAACATTTATCAAAGAGACTGCTCTCTAGAAGTAGTCTATGAAAGCTTTAATGATTCCGAATGTTACCCCAATTCACATCTTAGATATACTTGGTGGTATTAATTCAAGATTTAATGGTAATTCCCACAAATTTAGAATAGTGATTATCTTAGCAACAAAATTCTAATTTCTTTTTAAAACAACACACACCCATACCTACTTAAAAGATTTAAATTATGAAACCAAATATCTTGAATACAAAGAGCGTTACTTTTATAGCACAAAGTATTGTTGACTTCTACATCTTTTTAAATGTGAATAATGTAATTAACTAAGTGATATTAAAAAATTATTTTTTTCTAAGAGGGCAAAGTTTATCAAAACTGACAGTTGCGTTGGGAATTATTTCTGTTCAAACCATCTTAAAAATGCTCTATTAAACATTTAGGTAAAATGTGTAAAATAATTATATAAATATGTGTTTCAAAAGTGCTAAACAATTCAGCTTTAACGGATATCGAAAAATATGCCATTAGAAGTATGATGGTTAGCCTCTTCAGGTATTATTTGCTTTGCCTTGTGTTTTAAACCCTCAACATCGAAGAACATTTAGTTTTATTTGTTCTAGTTTTCACGGATTATAGGTTTCACGTATGTGGCCAAGTGTCAACAGCTAAATATAAACTAAAATTTTTTGCATGCAACTTCTCATGTTTTTGGCAGCAGTATTTTAACGAGTGAAAGGATCAGAACCTTTTTATATATTTTGCCGTTGCCCTCCATACTACTTTTCGTTTTGGAGGACGGTCTGGTGTCTCTGAAGTTTAACTAGATAATTATGGGACAACTCATTATACGTACAATGTATATTTATTGTATAAAAGCTAATTTCAATTGTTCCCATCCGTAAAATGCGGTAAAATAAGCTTGACAAGGTGATACATCAAGAATATTTCTGTATCGCTTGTTATCAAGCACCAATCACATTTGTATAATAAAACAAGATTTTGTAATTTTTAAATCAATGTTAAATCATAACTAGCTCTTTAGTCACAGCCGTTATTTGATGCAGTTTAAACTAATGAATGTATCAGCTGCTGCCCCTTGCGGCGGGGTTGAGAACTAAAACCCATTAGCTGGTGGCTGTGTCTCCAACCACAACAGTCCAATCCCGCCCCAGGGCCGTCCATTCGCTCTGCACAGTTCCACCATTGCTTTCATATCAACTTGCATTTACTTACTGTCAAATGTGAAAGTTTAAACACTGTTCACATACCTCTTGCGAGTAATTAAAGTTTTCACAGGATATGGTTTAAAGGCTTATTGTAGTGTTGGGCTAATAGTGAATGAAAAATATTGCTGGAGGGGGTAGTAAATTTCATTTCTTTGTGATAGTCCGTCTGTCTACATAATATCTTGAAAATAAGGACATTTATACTTGAAATCGTTATATGAAGTTTCATATATACCTAGGAATCATAGAGATAGGTTAATGATTATCACTGAGTGTTATTGACTGAGTATCATGAGATAATTTGTTTTATATGCGTCGCTATTAAACAATCGTTTTTCTGTATGAGTGTTTATTCTCAAGAATGATGAAATATAGATTTAACATATTGCAGCATTATAGAGAACACTGTTATGCAACATGTGGCATAGAGTATTCTTTATCATGATAAATATATAAAAAAGTGGCTTATTCGTAGCGTTCATACATTATAACAAGTAGGTACAATAAACCACATCAAAGCAATAATTAACAAAGAAATAAATTGATAGGTTAAAGATTAAATACTTAAAATTAACAATAATGGTAATAAATAGATTGCAAAGATCTCATTACTGTCTGAAAATTATATTTTTATAGATTTTCAGTTTAATAACTTAAAAACGTAACATACTTAAAAGGTTGATTGAAGCTTCTTACCTATACCGGAATCGCTGTGTTGGATTATGGTGCGTCTCCATGAAAGTTTGGGCTGAGCGTTAACAAATATGTTTAAATTTCTTGTATAGGTAACCATGATGGGAAAAAAGACATAGCAGGATACATAAATTTGTAGACAAGCCGAATTACAAACATATGTTACAAAGTTAAATTTTTTATTGAATAAAACAAATAAATAATAGAGTAGATAGTCAGTGTTACATGTCGGAAAATCTTTTACCGACACATCCGTCTCGGAATCACTGAGTTTTATTATTGATTATCACTTAGTGTCGTTAACAATAGAATGATACAATTTATGTTTTAAATGCAGGGTTATTGAACATTTATTTTCTGTACAAGTGTTTATCCTCGGGACATCTTATGTATGACGGAATTATGTTTTAAAATTTTGCAGCAAAATCAGAGAAGCCTGTTACGTGACACGTTTGTGAGGAGTATTGTTTACATTGATAAATAAATATTTTTTTAGTTTTTAGAGTTTCTCACTCATTATAAATAATATGCGGAATAGATCACATAAGAAATCAAAATTAACAAAGAAATAAATTGCTAAGTGTAAAAGGAAATACTAAAAAAAAACAATGATGGTAATAAATAACTTACAAAGAACTCATTATTGCCGAGTAATTATATTTTTATACATTTTCAGTTTTTTTTTTAATTAAACACGGTTTCTTTCAACTGCTGTGGCCTGCCAAAATGTTACTACTGCATATGACGTAAACTACATAGTTATTAATTTAATATCTTTTACTAACTGTACTCTAATCAACTTATATGATAAATATGCACCGTATTGTCACAATTGTAATTGTAAAATTAAATGTTTTACCTTTTTTCCTGTGACCTTCTGTAATTAATGACTTTTTTGTAAACTAGCGGCTGGTTTCCGGTTCTCGTTTGTGTTTGACTCTAATGTGCTTCCCATCTTTTCGGAGATGATAATGTATTTGTATGATTTCTGAAGGGTACCTGATTAATAAAACTGCCTACTATAGAAGTAATTGTTCAATTGTAAACTGAGTTCTTATTTTTTTCCGATATTTGGAAGCAATCTCTGGATTTACCTTTAAAGAGTCCCCTAACCCTAAAAAGTCTTCTGAAATAATCTCAATAATAATTTTCGACTCTTCAATAATTCTTGTTTGAACGAATGTTCAAACCTACAGTTTCCTCCTTATCTCAATAACTATAATATTCTGACCAAATTCCAATCTTGATTCATATCTGATCAAATTACTAAAATATTCTTATTGAAAATTACTAGTGATATCCGATTGGCAATAACCATAATGCTAGTAACCATTTTAATATCATTCGACTTGCATATTCCACCATCTCTTCCTTAATGCACATTAGTTTTTCCGAAGGTTGTATTCATTGGGTCGAGTCTGTTTATACAACAAGGACTGAAATTAATTATAAAATACTCAAGCAATGATAACTCGATAATAATAAACTAAAATAATCTTAACACCACACCGAAACATAAACTTACCATTTGTGTACTAAATTACGTAAAAAACTTGCAAAATCTCTGACTCACTATGAACACAAATCTCAAATGGACTGACCAAATTAAAGAATCGTGCGAAACAGATTTTGCTGGCCACCACGGTCTGTAGCGGTTTGCCATGTACCTGCCAATCAGTGTTAAGGTGGCGCTCACATAAACTTTGAATAGTATGACGTCGTGATGAGTGACATGACTGACGTGAAATCGTACAGACTCAATTTAAAGCTTTGAAGTCATAAATACGTTACACTATCTTTTCAACAGTTGCCGTTCATGAAATTTCATCAACCCATATCCCATATTCTTTAATTTGTACATTCATTATAAAAACCAAATTTGCCGTTAACTTGTTTGTTCATTTCAATTTTTATCTCTGGTATTAGGAAACGACCTAAATGAAGGGAAGCCACATTATTATAAATTTTAATTTACAGATATACAATTTTAAATGTTCTTTACAGTTCCAGCTTGTTGCCTTTAAAAAACTTTCGCAGATTATATTAGATTTATTCAAAACCGTACAGCTTGGACCATTGGTTACACCATGGGTAGTGGCCTTGTTGCTGAAGCACCTGCGGGGATAACATGTGGTGGTGGATGACGCACAATATATATTTTTCCAATATTTTTCTTTTGTATTTTAAGTTTTATTTTTCATTTAAATACATAGATTTTTTATTTTAGTTCATTTGATATTGTTTTATCCTACTTTTCAGACACTTTTTAATATGCCAGTGTCATGTACGGCACTACAGCATCACAGATGGTTAAGCAATTAGTTGTATAAACTGAGCCTCTCATTGTGCAATTATGATAGACCATGCCTCAAGACAGTTTAGCCAACTCTAAGGATATGAAGGTTAGTTCCTGTTCGTGGTAAGAAATTTATTCTTCCGTTTAAAACGAAAAAGGCACTCTTAGGCTTCATCGCCTCCAATGACTCATACTGTAACCCTTTTTATTCTTTAATATAATCACTCTCCATGGACTGTAAAGTAAAAGTGTTAATTGTATTTTTTTGACCATTGCCTAATTTTTGAAAGTCTGTGTCATAAAATACTTACTAGCCAGTTATAAAAATATGGCATCTAATGCCAGTTAAATGTTTCCTTATCATTATAAAAGATCAGATAGTTGCAATTACAATAAATAACTCATGTTCTATGAAGCAATGGATACATTTTTTTATAAGCGTTAAGGTGAAGTAAATTTTTAATAGGTTATTTCATACATAAATTCTACTTAAAACAATTTTGCAACATTATACGAGTTTAAAGTATATATATAATTACTAGTGAAAACATTTCGTATTGACAGCTAAATTACCACTTGTGTTCACTCTCTCAGTTTATGTACTAAACACTGTTCAAGCAATGTTAAGATTATCGCAATCAGCACACGTCAAAATTCGAGCGTAAAGTGTTCAAACACAATCAGAGCTGAGTTTTGAACTTGTGCACCGCGTTTACCGTTATGCTCCAGTGTAACTTGTTATAATCCAGTATAAAAAGTCGTTCTGAAAACTTCTTAATGTGTATTTATTAAATATTCTCTATTCATTTGAGAAAAACTTTCATTTCAAACACTGTTTAGAGTTTCTTTAAAACTACCAAAGTTCATTATAAATTATTTATTAACATACAAAAAATTCAGTTTCAATTTTATATAACATACATGGGTGCAAGAAGATTGAAAAACATAGAGATAGAAAGAAAAGTTCTATCCAAAAGAATAATATTCACAATATATTTATAACTATTCCCTACAATGTATCTCTATATAAAAAAGGCAACGCTCTCACTAAGCCACTGATCACTAATTCTCCAACTTTGCAATAATCCAGAAAAATGAAACTTGATACACAAAATGACAAAAGAATTGCTATTAGGTTCCAAGTATATCAGAAGTAGACACTTTCAACTAAGACTTTATCTTGACAAGAACATTATCTGACACTAAAGATAATGTTCTTTAATATTCGAGGTATGTATAATCTGGGCGTAATGCAACATCTTATAAGGCACTAAAAACCTCTTGTTGACTAAAATAGAATAGACACCTTTTGACAAAAGCAGGATTTTCAGCCATGCGTATAGGTATTGTTTTGATTAGCGCAACGATGTCAAACGCTTCTACGGCACGGAAAGTAGCTAGATTGCAAATTGATTATAATAGGCGGAAAGGGACGAAAGACGAGATACGGAAGAAAGGCTTTTCTTTAACAGGGTAAGAATGAAAATTGATACTAAACCACCTACCGCTGAATACCTTACACCGAATTGTAAATGGCATTGACCGAGTATGTAAATACATTTTGATAATTGCAACAAAGCAAACTCTACTATTGCGTGAGAAATATAACTAAATTGAATACTTAATGCTTCTTTACGAGCTAATAATAAAGTAATAAATATTGACAAATTTGTTTAACTCATGAACCTCTCAGAAGAAAATACTGAAATAATATTTACCTAAAATTAAGTTGCTTCCAATTCAAAATGATCATAGAGCTCCATAATATTACATCTTAAGAATTTCCTATAAAGTATCTTTAGAAGTAGAAGTCCTCCATTCAAGCCTTAAATAGTCATAGTTTTATTTATTTATAATTTTGAAATGATGCTCAACAATATGTGTATTCCACTAATACTAAAAGAATTTTAGTTTCCGATTTTTTGAGTCCCAAAACATTGCACTTCAATAAACATTAGTAAAATGAATTACTTTCTAGGAGTATCTGTACAGACCCTCCCTTATTTTAGGAAGTATTTATTACGTCATTTAAAATAGATATGCGTATGTGAGCTCAATAATCAACATACAATTCCGCGCTAAGTCGCTATTAACTGGTAGTTGAGATATGGATTACATATTCTCAATATGATATATATACATATATATTAATGTAATGAAAAGTAACTAAAACCCCTTTTAAAATCTTTTTATTACATACACGTGTTTCGGTTTTTAACCATCATCAGTGTACATTAAACCTATAAATAAATATATAATAAACAATTAGATATACACATGTGGACCTTTTAAACATAAGTTTAAATTTAAATGACACAGTTGTAATTTTCTTATTAGTAATCTGTATTTAATATTTTAATTTTTCCAAAATTGGATTTGTCTTATTTTTAAGACTATAATTTAAAATTTTATGAGGATCTTTATTATAATTTAGATAGATATGTAATTCTTCTTTTGTGTTTAACTTCTCTCCTTTCTTTTTGATATCGAACATTTCTATGTTCTCTTCAATATTTTGTGTAGTTATGGTCAGTCTCGAATAAGTGTTCAGCAAAATTTGATTTTACTGTCGACATGTTATTTGTTTCCAAGGTTAATGTACACTGATGATGGTTAAAAATCGAAATACGTGTATGTAATAAAAATAATTTTAAAAGGGTTTTAGTTACTTTAATTACATTTATATATATATATATATATATATATTATATATATATATATATATATATATATATTATATATATATAAGTAGATATGAATGTAAGGGTTTCTAGACCACTTTTGGGACAGACAGAAAATCAAGGGAAAATACTGTTTAAAGGACAATAAACGAATCTGTAAAATCAAACAGTAAGGGGTTCTAGACCACTTTTGGGACAGACAGAAAATCAATTTAAAATACTGTCCATTGAACCATAAACAAATCTAAGAAATCTAACAGGAAACCACGAATGTAAAATACTGTCCATTGAACCATAAACAAATCTGAGAAATCACGAATGTTAAATAACCGAATCTATAGCTGTTTTTACTGTTCATTGTAGGCTTCTAATTTCTTAAGCTGTTTTAATGAAAAAATCCAGAAATCTTAATAAAAAATCTATAAACGGAAAATAATGAAATTTGCTAACAATCACTCGAGAAGTCGGGGAGAATGTGAGTAAAAACCGCATTCTTTTCAAGAGGTTCCTCGTTTAATTTCTCCAAATGTACTATAAAATCATCGAGGATTTCTGGCTTAAAATCGTAGACAAATTCAACATCCAGATAATGAAAAAAATACAGGTAATATCTTTTCATAATAAACGTGTGTATTTAAACCAACAAACCTAATGTATTCTTTGAAAAGGAAAATAATTTTGTCAATGGTTCCAAGAGATAAGTAAAAATTTTTGTTCTTTTTTCTAAATTCTGTAACAAATTTTGTCTGCTTCTTGTCTCCGTATTGTAATTTCATAAGCAGATTATTCAAATATGTTAATTTATTTCGAAATTTCTTAGGCTTAGGTCTTTCGTACAAAATTAAATTACAATCTCTACAAACTAATCTTTTATCAATAATTTCTCCTCTATTATAACACTTGTAACAGTTGGCATTATACTCTTCCATTTTACAAAAAGAATAAATGGAAGCTATGGAACTAAGTCTGCCGAGATATAAATTTTTCAGCGCAAATGTTTATGTTTATATTTCAACTACCGAGATAAAAAGAAATAATTTCATTCTATTGTACAACTATTTAGGATATTTTGTTTATGATTATAAAGATTATTCCGGAAGAAATCGAGATTTTTCATCGGCGAAAGAGTATATTTTGGAAGTTTGAAGGTAAGCTATTTATAGCCCCCCTTATATTTAGATTAAAATAGAAGTTTTTATCATCTTCGTCAACGTTTATTCTGATCGTTTGCATAGTATTTTCATATTCTAGAATTTTGCTACGTCTTTAGCCTTAAACCAAAATTCATTATTTTCGTCAACAATTGTTAAAATTTCTTTATTATTGAATTTTAGTTGATTATTTCTTAGATCTATGACTGACTCCATTTAGATAGAAAAAATTTAACAAGCAATTTTTTATTTTGAGTATAAAGTCCAGATTCATTAACGAAAACAGTGTTATTTTGGAAGTTTGAAGGTAAGCTATTTATAGCCCCCCTTATATTTAGATTAAAATAGAAGTTTTTATCATCTTCGTCAACGTTTATTCTGATCGTTTGCATAGTATTTTCATATTCTAGAATTTTTGCTACGTCTTTAGCCTTAAACCAGATCACATTGTTTTCGTCTACAATAGTTAAGATATTCGTGTTATCGAATGTAAGTTGGTTATTGAGCAGATCCACAACTGACTCCATTTAGAAAGAAAAAATTTAACAAGCAATTATTTGAGTGTAAAGTCCAGATTCATTAATAAAAATTGAACTAGGATGTAATGTTTGTAAGAGTCGCGATTCGATACCCTTGTCAGAACGTATGTTTTTGAATATTTTCTCGGGGTCTATGGGATAGACTCCAGTGATTTATACATTTAAGGGCTATTTTCTCGTCATTATCGTCATTTTAATCTAATCGCCTCTCATCAATCTTAAATATATTGTTGTTTTACTCTCATTATTTAATAAATTTCCCTCAGAGTCTTGTATAGTTAGAACGATTTTTTGAATTCTTTTCATATTTTTTCTAATTGGAATATAATCGATTTCATTCGGTTTTTCACTGATTTTTGATCCATAAGCAACATTTGGGAAAAAAGTGTACAAAATTTCAGATTCTTTGTGTAAATGTTCGGTATGATTTTCAAAACTAGGTTCAACGAGATTACAATGTACTTCAATTACATCAAACGGTCTAAATTTTGGCGTTTTATTTCCTAAATATACCTGATTTGGCTCAATAGTTTCTTGAACAAACCCTAACAAATCTACAATAATTGCTGAAAACATTATTCTTACTGGTGATTTTATTTGAATTTTATTAGAGAGATAATTTTTTTGCATTTCAAACTTGTTTTCGTCAAAGTTTAAAGATTTATTTGATTGTTTGAATGTTTTCTGATAATTTTAAAGGGAATTTTTTATTTGATCGAAAGTATAATATCCTTTGTTTAAACCATAATATTTTGTTATGTTCTTCTCACTAAATCCTATGCAATAAGGAGAACTTTCACTAATATTTATTACAAAATTGTCAGAATAAAAACCGCTTAAACCGATAAAATAATTTGATTCTTCCTCTAAGTGTATAGGATGTTCCAAGTTTAAAACTAATTTAGAGCTTTCTGAAGTCAACTTGAACAGCTTCATTTTCGCAAGCGTTGCTTCAAGATGAAAATCTTCTATTTAAATGGAGAAATTTTTAAAGCAAAAAGATCAGATAAAACTTCAAACGTTTGAAGAAAATAAGAAAGATCAACCAATCAGATTGTTAATTGTTGGTTCAAGTGGATGTGGAAAAACAACTTTACTATTGAATTTTATCTACAATAGGTTGATTCCTTATTCCAATTTGTATGTTTTTAGTAAATCTTTAGAACAAGACGTATACAAAAAGTTACAACAAAGATTTGAAAATATTGAGAAGAACTTAAGCAAAGAAATATCACATTTTTATAATGCTTCCGAGGACATAGTTCCGTTAAGCGAATGTAAACCCAATTCGTTAATCGTTTTTGATGATTGTATTTTAGAAAATCAAGACGTTATTAAGGAATATTTCGTAATGTCCCGTCACAAAAACATATCTTGTATCTATCTTTCCCAATGCTTTTCAAAGGTTGATAAACAAGTTATAAGAAATAACCTGAATATGTTGTGTATTTTTAAGCAAGATGATCACTATTCGAGAAAGATTTATAACAATTATGTGGGATCTGATATGAGTTTTAACCACTTTATTGAGTTATGTGATAAAATTTGGAAGGAAGACTACGGATTTTTAACTATTAATCTAACTTTGAAGCCTAAAAATGGTAAATATCTGAATAAATTTTCTAATATAAATGCTGCTCAGTGGTCTGACAAATCTACTTGATAAAATATTTGTTACAATTATTTTTACATTATCTTTACTTTTTTATTTACATTATGAAAATAACAGAAAAACGGTAAATCTGTTCACGTTCCACGTTGTACGTTCCACGTTTTCACGTTTCGTGTTCACGTTCCACGTTTCGTGTTCACGTTCTCGTTCACGTTTTACGTTCCACGTTCACGTTTTACGTTCCACGTTCATGTTTCACGTTCGTGTTTCACGTTCCACGTTCACGTTTTTACGTTCCACGTTCACGTTTTTACGTTCCACGTTCACGTTTTTACGTTCCACGTTCACGTTTTTTACGTTCCACGTTCACGTTTTTACGTTCCACGTTCACGTTTTTACGTTCCACGTTCGTGTTTCACGTTCCACGTTCACGTTTCGTGTTCACGTTTCCACGTTCCACGTTTACGTTTCAAAATTTTCCTAAATAAATGGCGAACGTAACTTCTGAAGAAGCGAAAAAACTTGATCAAATCGAAAAGAAATTAATCAAAGAATTTAAAGAACAGATTCGAATTGATGAAAAAGAACAAGAATTTATTCAAAAAATTAATCAACCTGTAACATCTGCAATAAAAAATGTTGAGGGCAAAATTGAAAATGTTTTTAAGCGATAATCAAAATTTGATGAATTTGGTTCCAGTTGTACGACAATTTGCTGATATTTCGATACCAGAATCTGAGTTTGAATTGCCAAAATTACCATCTTCAACACCATTTAGACCTCGAATCATTGAAGACTCTACCATAGTTGAACCAATAAGTCCTGGAACAACGGATATAATAATTGGTGAAATTGGTAAAAAATTTCTTCCTAGAGCAAAGGATGATAAATTTGGTTTGTATTGGGACAGAAAAAAGAAAAGTTTTATGATTGGAAATTTGCCCGAGAATTTTGAACAAAATGATATAATTATTAATGAAAAAATGTACGAAGGTACTCAAGGTTTATGGAGATTATTAACAGACAATGACGTTCCAAAAGATAATTTATATTCTGAAGAAGATTTGAAAAAGTATACAGAAATTTTATGGGAATCTGACTCAATTTACAAAAATAATGATCCATCTACTAAGAAGCCTAAGTCAAGTAGAGGTAAAAAATATATCAATTTGATTAAACCAATTTGGGAAAAACGAATCGAAGGATCAGGTGTAAGAAAATACAATGATAATAAGATTGAGTACAGATATATCGACGATTTGACAAAACTCGATGGAATTATTAATTATATTTATGCTCAAGAGAAGGCTGGAAATAACAATTTTTTTGAATGAAAAGAAAGCAATTAAAGATTTTATTTCGAACAAACTTGACGAAATGATTGAAAAAAAACCTGATGGAATTAAATATTTAAAGCGAGTTTTGCCAGCAATAAGTTCATCTATGATTGAAGGTAGCGGACTTTTGAATGATTTTATCAACAATTTACCTTTTGAATTACACGTACCAACTTATCAGTATCTGGGGCCTGGCACAAAACTCGAAAAAAAAAGACTAAAAAGAGGAGATCCTGGTATAAATAAATTAGACCAAGCTGCTATGGAACACGATATTTTTTATGCAAAACATAGAGACACAAATTCCAGACATATTTGCGGATAAAACTTTGCAAGATAAGGCAATGGATCGATTTTTATCAAAAGATGCTAGTTTAGGTGAAAGATTTGTTGCACTTCCAACAGTTGGAGCAATGTTTTTGAAGAGAAAACTAGGAATGGGAATTGAAGAGAAACTTGAAATTTTAACTATATAAATGGAGGTGAACGTAAATTTCAGTAAAAATCAGAAAGAAAAAATAAAATCCGCTTTTAAGAAAAAAATACCCGTTAGTATTCAATTTAAAATAGATCAACTAAAAAATGGCGAAGGTAAGATATTTTTAACAAATAGACAATACAATAAACTCGAAAAACATAAGAAAAACAATAAAGGAACCAGAATAGAATTTTCTTATAATCAGTTGAAAGAACTTAAAAATGGTGGACTTTTGAAAGATTTATTAGATTTTGGTGAGAAAATATTCCAGTTGTTTAAAAATGTTGTTCCTTATGTTCGTAAAGCTGCTCCAATCGTTAAAAAAGATGTGATTCCTATTGTTCGAAAACATTTTAAATTGGTTAGATAAAGAGTTGGAAGATGTTACAGGATCTGGATTAGATGAAAAAACTTTGAATTACGTGAAATCAAACATTAAAAAAAATTTGAAATCAAACCATTAACATTCGGGGAATTGGAAGAAATCTGCAAAAATATTAAAACATTTTAGAGGAATTTTCATGAGAGATACATTACCCAAAAAAGTTAAGAAATTTGAATGTGGAGAATTTGGTGAATTTAGACTCGATTTTGGGGAGTGGAACGCATTGGGTTTGTTATTATAAAAATGATAAGAATGCATGTTATTTTGATTCGTATGGAAGAATTGAGGACAAACCACCTATAGAATTGATCAAATATTTGAAAAAATCAAGCGTCTACTACAATGACTCTCAGATTCAAGACTATAAAGATCCCCCAATTTGTGGACATTTGTGTGTTTTTGTTTTGAATGAACTGAGTAATGGTAAAGATTTTAAAGAAGTTGTTAACAAAATTATTGCTTAATAAATATGGATTCACAAAATATTTTTGACGTATTTGGTACACAAATTATTCAAAATGTAGATAATAGTTTGAATTTTGATAGTTTGAGAAATGAGTTTGATAACAAGTTAGAAAATGTATTACAAAACCTTCCAGATTCAGATATGTTTGCTGTCGAGATTGAAGATTTTAAAGCAGAATATGATAACAAACTTGCAAATTTCATGAGTTCAAATGAAGTTGCTGATAAAATAAAAACATTGGAAAAAGAAGTTGATGATGGTGTAAAACACACACACACCACACCACATCGAAAAAGCTGATGAAATTACTGAAGCGATCAAAGTTGAAAAGAATTATGTTAGTTTGGCTAATAAGAAAAGAATTGTCGGTGTTCGACCTGGTATTGACAAACATGATGTTGTTGTTAAAGAACAAATTTTAAAACCTCTAAAATTATCAGAAAACATCGATATTGTTGATTTACATGATCCGAATGTTAAAAATGCCTTAGATTTTAAAGGAAAAAGAATTAGCGGTGTTAGTAAAGGAATTAATCCATTAGATGTTGTTGTAATGATTCAATTAGAAGATCCTATTAAAATGTTTAATGAACTAAAACAAAATTACGAGAATCATAAACAGCATGTTAAAGATTTTACAACAGAAGTCTATGACAAGTTAGAAGCCAGAAATAGAAGATCAGTAGACGATGTTGGTGAAATTAATGAAAAACTTACTAATTTTAAAGAGTCTTTTGATAAGTTTAGTTTAGATGCTACGAAAACTTTTGAGAATATTGGTCATAAATTTGTTGAATACAATGATTCTTATGCTGTCAAATTTTAAAAATTAGAAAAAAAACTTAATAATATGGAGGAAGATCTTACTGAAATAGGTATTCGCGTAGGGTTTTATGCATGATAAATTTTCCCTAAATAAATGGCGCTCATATATTGTGTGAGGTGTAAGGCAAAAACTGCAACAAATGATATAAAATACTATGCAAACATCAATGGAGTTAAGAGAATTTCTGGAAAATGTGCTGAATGTAACGCAAAAAAGAGCCAATTTATAAAAACTTGATTTTGAAATTTTTTCCTAATAAATAGAGATGGCGGGACATTACAGTGCTTTCGATCTTTTTATCATGCAACACGAAAGAGATTTGAAAAAAGAACATTGGCATGACATTTCTCAAAAATATGAATTATCCGAAGATATGATGAGATTATACGTAAACAAATTGAATTGGTATAACATTGCTAAATATCAAACTCTGTCCCCAGAGTTCATTCAAGAAAATATACATTATCAATTAAAAGATCATATGTCTGTTCTTTGCCTCTATCAACACTTGAGTATAAAGTTTTTGGATGAAAATAAAGATACAGTTGATTGGAACAATATTATAGATAGCGGTTACTATCCTGTGCAGATTTTATATTTGAAATATGTGACCGAGATCGCAAAATTTAAGGAACAGAATCCTGAATATGACGAAGTAGATCATTAAAAAATGACTAAAATCTTTTCTTATCGACTTATACATGATGTTTAAAATTTCTAAATTTTCTCTTATTAAATGGTGGACTACAAAAAGTATTCAGGCGATATTGAAAGGGCGGAGTTTAAAAATTTCTATCCAATTAGTAAACAACATTTGAATGAACCGAATAAAAGAACTGAGTTTAATATTGATTTTGGAGATAATTTTTGCTCGTCTAACTTCCAGTTTTATATTTCTGGAACTTTAACAAAACAAGATGGTCAAGCATATCTTGGAACTGATAATGTTAGATTAATCGATAATTTTATACCCGTTTTTTATTTTCTAAGATTGAAGTAAGAAAACACAATAAATTGATAGAAGAAGTCGAAAACTGTGGCCAATTAAGCACTATTAAAGGAACCATTTGTTATTCCAAAAGTGATGTATTTTCAAACAGTTTTGAATCAACTTTTTAAATTTGGACAATTTGAAGCGGTCGGTGATTTAGCACATTTCGGCTTAGGATTTTTTGAAAATGTTACTATTCCGATCTATAAAGGAGGATTTTATCTAAGTTTTATAAGAGCAGAAGACGATGATGTGATTCTGAAGACTGCAACTGGAAATGTTATGCCTGTTGATGGCAAAATTACAATTAACGAGTTTTTCATTAGAGTTCCAATGATTGATTATAAAACCACGAGTAAAATTAGATTGATTGATGAAATTACAAAAAGTCAAAAACATTATGTTTAATTTTCTAGATTGGCAATGTATTGAACAAAAAGGTATTTCCGGAACAACTTATTCGTTCGATATCACAAATATTTATAGAAATATCTTCAATCCCAAGTTCGTTATCATCGGTTTTCAAACAGATAGACAGAATAATCAAGAAAAAAATCCTTCAAAGTTTGATAGTTTGGATGTGAAAAATATCAGAGTAAAATTGAATGGTTCTTATTATCCAGATGAATTACAAAATTTAAACATTTCCGGTGGTCTTTTCAGAATCATGTATCAGATGTATCAAGATTTTAAGAAAGTTTACTACAAAAAATATGGAAATGTATTACAACCCCAAAGAATTTTATAGCAAATAGACCCATTTATGTCATTGATACAACAAAGAGTTTGACAAATATTTCTAGTTCAAAGAACGATATAATTATCAATATGGATTTTCAAAAAGCTGTTACAAACGCGATTTGTTATGTGGTTGTGGTTTCTGAGAAATTTTTAGCCTATGATGTGATTAAGAACGATATTAGAGAAATTCAGTAGTTAATGATGTTCATATTGTTCTCTTTCATTCCTTCTAAAACTTCAAAAAATATACTCTTTCGCCGATGAAAAATCTCGATTTCTTCCGGAATAATCTTTATAATCATAAACAAAATATCCTAAATAGTTGTACAATAGAATGAAATTATTTCTTTTTATCTCGGTAGTTGAAATATAAACATAAACATTTGCGCTGAAAAATTTATATCTCGGCAGACTTAGTTCCATAGCTTCCATTTATTCTTTTTGTAAAAATGGAAGAGTATAATGCCAACTGTTTACAAGTGTTATAATAGAGGAGAAATTATTGATAAAAGATTAGTTTGTAGAGATTGTAATTTAATTTTGTACGAAAGACCTAAGCCTAAGAAATTTCGAAATAAATTAACATATTTGAATAATCTGCTTATGAAATTACAATACGGAGACAAGAAGCAAACAAAATTTGTTACAGAATTTAGAAAAAAGAACAAAAATTTTTACTTATCTCTTGGAACCATTGACAAAATTATTTTCCTTTTCAAAGAATACATTAGGTTTGTTGGTTTTAAATACACACGTTTATTATGAAAAGATATTACCTGTATTTTTTCATTATCTGGATGTTGAATTTGTCTACGATTTTTAAGCCAGAAATCCTCGATGATTTTATAGTACATTTGGAGAAATTAAACGAGGAACCTCTTGAAAAGAATGCGGTTTTACTCACATTCTCCCCGACTTCTCGAGTGATTGTTAGCAAATTTCATTATTTCCGTTTATAGATTTTTTATATAAGATTTCTGGATTTTTTTCATTAAAACAGCTTAAGAAATTAGAAGCCTACAATGAACAGTAAAACAGCTATAGATTCGGTTATTTAACATTCGTGGTTTCCTGTTAGATTTCTTAGATTTGTTTATGGTTCAATGGACAGTATTTTACATTCGTGGTTTCCTGTTAGATTTCTTAGATTTGTTTATGGTTCAATGGACAGTATTTTACATTGATTTTCTGTCTGTCCCAAAAGTGGTCTAGAACCCCTTACTGTTTGATTTTACAGATTCGTTTATTGTCCTTTAAACAGTATTTTCCCTTGATTTTCTGTCTGTCCCAAAAGTGGTCTAGAACCCCTTACTGTTTGATTTTACAGATTCGTTTATTGTCCTTTAAACAGTATTTTCCCTTGATTTTCTGTCTGTCCCAAAAGTGGTCTAGAACCCCTTACTGTTTGATTTTACAGATTCGTTTATTGTCCTTTAAACAGTATTTTCCCTTGATTTTCTGTCTGTCCCAAAAGTGGTCTAGAACCCTTACATTCATATCTACTTATATATATATATATTTATTTATTTATTTATATATAAATATTTATTTATATTATATATATTTAAATATATATAAAACCCTATAAGTGGAGTTAATAACATAATAATATATATATATATATATATATATATATATGTATGTATGTGTATATACAGTATATATTATATATATATACAGGGTGTATATTATGTCTGGAAACACCCAAATATATCCTTTAATAATTTAAATATAAATTTGAAACCTCTTACAATCGTGATAGAGATTGGGCATCTACTTTTTGGAACAATGTTTTGTTATGTCACACCAACGGGGGACGTCCTGCCGAGGGTATCGTGAATATTCTTAATGGAAGCCTATACCTTGTGATACATAATTTTAAAGGTAATAGCTTACTGAATTGAATGCCACAAACCGCATCTCAAAGGAATTATTCTATCAGAAAATAGAGCATTTTTTAGTATTGAAAATTTACTGATGTTCAACAATGTAATTTTAATATGGTTCTTGCCACAAAATGTGTTACACTAATTTTTTAGCATTTTTTAAATGTTCAATTAAAATAAAATAAAACAATTTATTTTTAAGCTGGTTTCATTAGTACAAATTTACCAGTTTTTATTACAATGAATAAAACTTATGAGTCACTTTCTCTGATTACTTATGAATCTGTACTTGGTGTTTTCCAGTCAGCAGGAAGGTTTAAAGAGACAAAGGTCACTAGCCTATGAGAAACATTATTGTGTTATTAATCATCTGGTCTACAGGTTTCAGTTTGTTGAGCATGGAGCTTTCACTAGACAGGTCTAAGCTTGGGAATTACAAATGGACAAAGGTCATATCATTCCTGTCGAGTTAATCAGTGTCTCTGAAGCATTGCTGTCAACAAGTTATCTAATTACAGTAGTTCAGTTTTTATTTCGCATTTTAATGGAATTGTCTGAAAGAGAACGAATTACTCTGTTGATGATGCGAGGATATGGCGATCGTCAAAGATCTTATCGGGAAGTTTGTAATTTGTTTAATGACACTTTCCCAGAAAGGAATCCCATAAGTGTTTCAACAATATCAAAAACTATTGAGCGTTTTGAAATGACAGGGAGTGTACGTAATCGGCCAAAGTCGGGTAGGATACAATCTGCAACAGATGAAGAACATGCACTAGATGTTTTGCAAACATTTATTGAAGACCCACATACATCGCTCAGAAAAGCTGCACAGCAACATGATATGCACCCTATGTCTGTGAGTAAGATTTTGAAAATTAATAAATACAAACCATTTAAAGTTCATTTAGTTCCAACAGTTAAGTGAGGATGATTACGACAGAAGAGTTGAGTTTTGTGAACTTGTGATGCGCAAATGTGATGACAATAGAGATTTTCTGACCAACATACTATTTTCTGATGAGGCAACTTTTTTCCTAAATGGCAATGTTAACAGGCACAATTGCCGTTACTGGGCTAGTGAAAACCCACATTGGATTACTGAGTCCCATTCACAGCAACCACAAAAACTGAACGTATGGTGTGGAATTTTAGGTAACAAAATTGTTGGACCCTTTTTCATCAATGGAAATTTAAATGCCGAACTTTACTACAATATGCTCCAAAATGAAATAATCCCAGCTATTCAAATTGCATCAGGAGAATACTTTGATAATGTATGGTTTCAGCAGGATGGTGCTTCACCCCATTATGGGAGACAGGTAAGAGAGTATTTGGATTTAAGGTTTCCTCATAAATGGATTGGCCGAAGAGGAGAAATCGAATGGCCTCCAAGATCTCCGGATTTGTCACCAATCGATTATTTCCTATGGGGTCATTTAAAATCCAATGTTTATAGAAGAAAGCCTCATAATTTGGAAGACCTAAGAAACAGGATTATAGAGGAGATTGCTTTGATAACTGAAGAAATGTTAGGCAACTCTGTCGAATCATTTTTACACAAGATTGGCTCATTGTCAAACCTTAGAAGGAACACAGTTCGAACAATTGCTTTAACACCAAATGCAGGTAAAACGTTTGTTGTAAGACTTTTCTAACAGCATACATTATTTTTTATTTGTAATAAGAAATCAATAACATAAGTATTTCCATAATTGTACTGTAATAAAAACTGGCAAATTTGTGCTAATAGAACCAGCTTAAAATGAAATTTTTGTTTTATTTAATTGAACATTTAAAAAAATGCTAAAAAATTAGTGTAACACATTTTGTGGCAAGAACCATGTTAAAATTACATTGTTGAACATCAGTAAATTTTCAATACTAAAAATGCTCTATTTCTGATAGAATAATTCCCTTGAGATGCAGTTTGTGGCATTCAATTCAGTAAGCTATTACCTTTAAAATTATGTATCACAAGGTATAGGCTTCCATTAAGAATATTCACGATACCCTCGGCAGGACGTCCCCCCGTTGGTGTGACATAACAAAACATTGTTCCAAAAAGTAGATGCCCAATCTCTATCACGATTGTAAGAGGTTTCAAATTTATATTTAAATTATTAAAGGATATATTTGGGTGTTTCCAGACATAATATACACCCTGTATATATATATATATATATCTAATATACTATACAGCCGCATGTGAAACTGACTCACTGACTGACAGATCATACAAATTCTAACATACTTCTAGAAGTGTTGGAAACTTGAAATTTGGCATGCAGGTACCTTTCGCCGTATAACCAACAGGAAAAGTCTGAAAACCGGACATTTTTTACTTTTAAACCCCTCAAAAAAATTCGAGAAAATTCGCGCATTTTTCACCCCTGCAGGCCTTTTGTGTAAGCCCGATAGCGGGCGAACCGTTGGAGCTACCTCGGATCTGACGAAAAATTCATGGTCAGAAATGAAGTGAACTACAAAATAGGTCCAGTGACTTTTTGCTCTATCTTCCATGGTTAAGCGATAAAACGCTCGAACATTTTACATTCCAGAGATTTTTTCGCTTAAAGTAATGTTTCGAGCCCGATAGCGGCCGAACGGTAGGTCGTAGCTCAAATCTGATTGACCCATCAAATTAGCAAATTACGTGATCTACAGAAAAGGTATGTGACTTTTTGCCCTATCTGCATTGGTTTGGCCGAAAAACGTGATTAAGTTCAATTTTTTTGTATTTTTCACGTGAAAACTTTGTTTTTGGAGTCGATAGCGGCGAAAAAAAATTGGTCGGATGTCAAAATAAAACAAAGCTTTGATTTAGGAAATAATATGATCTACAAAAAAGGTCAAGTGACTTTTTATTATATCTCGATTAGGTTGACCGCAAAACGCGATTAAGTGAAAATATTTGGAAATTTTCGCCTACAAATTTACATTCCGGGCTTGATAGCGGCTAAACGGTTGGTCGTAGCTCAAAAATATGTCATTTAATAAGTTTTAGTAAACGACGTGTTCTACAAAAAACGTCCAGTAACTTTTGGCCCTATCCTAAATGGTTTGGCCAAAAAACCTGTTTAAAAGGAAATATTTTATAAATTTTAGGTGAAAATTTTGTTTCTAGAGGCGGTAGCAGTCGAACCATTGGTCATAACTTAAATCCTAAATGTGCAATAACTAGACAATCTAGAGATCTAAAAAAAGGTTATGCAGCTTTTTGTCGTATATCCTTACGTAAGCCCTAAAATCTCTCTTAAAGGCAAAATCTTGGTCGTATTTAGCAATTTCAGGAGTTGTAAATATGATGCGACTGTAATTTGTGCAATCCGTTCTTGTTCTGGATTTAACTTGTGTTACTATTTTTAACGAGTGACTACAAACCCACATCGTGAATTGGCTGAGCGTTAGAGAAGGTAACATTAAACCCCCCTGGAATTTCCTGGTATGACCAGATAACCTCCTGAGTAAATTAAACTCCCTGATTTGTTAACCCCCCGGTAATATTAAACCCCCCCAGGGAATTTCCTGGCTTGACTAGATAATATCCTGATGATATTAAACCAACTGTTCAACTTAAATACTGCCTTAAGGTCTGTTTTTATTATGTTTATAATAAACAATTCACGATAACTGACCAGTGCAGACTTTTCTTCCGAGCTCATTCCTGGCTAAACCAAAGATCGTAGCTCAAATCCGAGGGTAAAATCGAAAGACAAAATTAAATTTCCGACAAGAAAGGTCCAGTCACTTTTTCACGTATCTCTAACGGTTAAGCCGCAAAACGCCCTCAAAGTCAAAAGTTTGGGTAAATCCGGAAAATTAAACTATGGTATACATACGTCCTCTGACTTTGGTTAAAACCAAATTCTTCTTGTCTCCAAATTTCACGAACACATAGCATACCATAACTTAACTCTTCTACCACATCAATTGATTAATATTATACACCACACATCTTTTGGCTGAGCGTTAGCGAAGCATTACGACCCGTAAGATTCTCGAGAACGGATACATAAAATTTGGAAACTTCACGTCTGAATTTAACCAATCACCGAACTACGCTTATCCCCGAATTTAGCCAACACCCAAATGGGGGCCTGGAGGCGTAGCCCATTACAAACACGCACACATAATACGTTGATATGAATCGTATTCTAATGTTACAAACACAAAGGATATACCATAATATTGTCGTGCCTCAATATAAAACAAATTTATTAGTTTAAAGGTTGTTTGTTGTTAATGATAAAAAGATTAAAAAGATCAAAAGATTGTGGAGATTGGCTAGATTTATATTTTTATTAATAACATTGGATTTTATATCAGTCTTACAGTCTTACAGCAAAGCCACTATCAAATGATGTCGCATGTGTTGGTTAGGATATATGTGTTAATAAGCCACATATTAATATATGTTATGAAGATACTGAGAGTTAAAAGATATATTTATTCCAATATTTTCTTGTTGCTATCTTGCACCAAGAGGCGAATGTGATATTTATCACTCAGACATTAATCCCACGAAGTGGTATTCACCATGATTGAACTTCGTGGTCCTTGTAAGAAATATTTTGCTTATTGGACAATTTCAATCTGTCATAGATTAGAACGTTTTCGAAATATTGTGTACCGTAGTTGTAATTATTATGCTGAATCGCGGTAGGAAGTAGGCTCTTTTGTTAACTAGACGCTGTGCGTGGACATTGTTTGTTGGTTCGAGACAAGTAAATCAGCTGATCGAGATGTCTACGGTGATACGTTCCCGAGCCGGTTGGCTTGAGAGAGGGGGAGCGGTGTTGGAGTGTCGACGACAGGGTGCAGACGTTCAGTTGAGAAGCAGTAGTTCTTCCTCTATCCTATAGTTTGGGATCTAGAGTAAATTTTTATCGGGTGTAATTTAAATAAAGTTATTAATTTTCTTTAGTGCGTTTTTAGTTTCCTATCAGCCTCCATAGTCTTCAAAGTAGTTAGTCCCGTACCAGCGTTTAGTTAATATCTTTTAGTTTTATACTGTTGTGATTAAATTTCTAAAGTTTCTCTTATTACAGAGTCTGAGAATTAATTCAATTTTTTGAAGTATTGTGAATTAGATTTTGGTCGTAAAGTTAATATCAAGTTTTGTGTTATTTTGATTTTGAATATTTTGAGAAGAGAACTTTTTATTTTATTTTGTTAATTTAAATCATTTTGGAGAAGTATACATTTTTAGTTTCATTTTAATTTTAATTCATTTTTTGAACAGACTCTTAATTAGATTTGACCGATTGTGACAAGTTTTTGAAGAAGGAAAATCAAATCTAAAGTTTGTAAACTTTGTTAAATATTTAGGTGAACTTTAATTCGGAATAAATCAAGTATTTCAAAAAAGTTGTTTATATTTATAAAGTATTAGCTCCAAAGTAATATAATATATGTACTATAATAACGGTACAATCGTTTGGAGATACATAGAGAATACAATTTTTCCAGGGCCTTCAGTCATAGCTTTGTCGAACACTCAGCCAATTACATGGAAGTAAAGTATATTATTACAATCAGAGAAGATTATAACTTTATAATTATTTGCCTTTCACTCTGTGGCGTTGAAGTTAATTAGGCTGTAAAACTGGTTTGTGTCGAGTAATTATTTTATGCAAATGTTCATATAACGCTGTAATTACATTGCTGTACTAAACATTTCTCAGAGAATCACGCCTCCACTTTTATTTGGAATTTTATCCCCTACCAGTTAACATTTCATTAAAATTTTAATTATTTTGGATGCTAAGTGGGATAATTTGTTGATATAAAATTATATAAACCAGTATATTATATAAAAATGTATATTAATTATGTATTAGCTACAAGATATTTTGTTTTGTATGAGATGCCGCGATAATATCCACGCACAATTTAAGTTTGATCTGGATATTAAAAATACTGTTGAACCATTGCCTTCAATTAATTGGGCTTATTTTGTATCCTTACCGCTAGGGCAGCATCTGAAAAAACCATTTAATGTAATATAACAATACATACCCTAGTGCATCGTATTACCAGATAGAACATTTTATTAAATTAATGTTAAGTTAAGAAACTAAAGTTATAACAATGATCTCTAAAGTTTAACAAAATCCCATAAAGTAACAAGCAGCATCATTGAAATGAGTTTCCCATATTGAAATTAAGGCTCAAGCTAAATTTCATGTCCTTAGATCAATTTGTAGTTGAGATATCCAGCAAAAAGAAAGCACACATGCATATAGAGAACTAGACTGACTGAAGGTAGATTTTAGCAGAAAGTTCGGTGATAAATATAAAAAAATGTTTTAAATATAAGTGTGTAGCTCATATAATTTTCAAGATACCAAACTGAGTTTTAGGCTTTGCTAGCGCTTAGCCAAATCTCATGGAGGGACGTATATAATCGTCAAATATCTTGACAATATCAGAAATAAACTGAAACAGTGGAGTATCGAATAATCCAATATCACGTAACGAAAATTTTACGAACCGAATCCACCATAGACAATGTAGACAGATAGATTTATATACATGTAGACAGATAGGTTTATATACATAAATACAGACATATAAGTTTCCAACCCATGGAATGGTAGGATTTTCACTCTACCATTTAACATGTCACACCTTTTATATGTCGGGTAACATTTCTTGTACGATCTGTTTATATATAAAAGCTGGCAGGGCTGTTAGAAGTTATTCGGTCAGAAGTTTCCGGCCAGTAATGATTGTAAAAAGGTACTGTCAGGTAGACACAGTTTTGAGCAAAGAAATCTCAACATCCAGTTCACGTTTTACTATTTGTTACTACTACGTTTGTTCGTGTATTTTTTACCTGGATGGTTATTGCAATGGAGTATGACAAATTATTGTATATCCTTACAATACTGTAATTAAAGCAGTTTGGTTTTGTAGAATGTATTTCCTTCCACAACGCTTAACTAGTGAACTAATTAAGTAAAAAAAATCTTAAATTATGTTAAATATACGAATAACATTTAATCTTATTTACATTTTAAATTTACAAAAAGGCTCTACTTCATTTATACTTAAGTATCTCATTTTGCTCTAAGGAGATGTTTAAGATAGCTGGAGATACTAAAGATTAATTAGCTTACATTAAATATAATGAAAGCAATACTACAATTCTTATTACTACCGTAAATACTTTAGGACAGAGCTCTCAGTAAAATAACTGTAAAGAGACGTTTTACTATTTAATACAACAGTTTTATTTAACAGGTATATATCCATGTCACTTTAAACATTCAAACAGTAGCCATTTTGATCTTTAATATTTTTGATCTGAGAAAACTGTAACACTTTACCGTTTCGGTCTGCGATGCTTAATAACTATGTTACAACTATTTGTTTTCAAATTTTGAACTATCGTTATCTCTAAAAAAATAAAAGTTATCAAAATTGTGTAAGTAATTTGTTTGAAATTACTTAAAATTTTAAAAATCTCTAACGTTCTGCTTATGTTGCGAATTAGTGAAAGTTGCCTGTAAAGTCGGTTTTACGGGCGAAGATTTTACGTGACAACGTCTTTTTCTCTCCGTAGAATATTTATTGATATGAATATTATTAAATTGCACAATAGGAACAAGGAATTGAATGAAAAATAAGAATTGCACAAATTTTAACTATAGAAATATATTTTGTTTACTAAAACATTGTACATAATTTGAAATTAATTAAAATTTGTTATTGTAAATGGTAAAGTTGAATAAAACATTTACTAAAATTGTAATTTGAAATTCTTGCTAAACACAGTTAAATTCTAACTCCGCGCGTGGTGATTGGTCGGTTTAGTTCGTTTGTTTGGTCGCACTGTTATGACAGGTTAGAGGTTATAATTTGTTATTTTAAATGTTTGACTAGCAATACGCGCTGTTTCTTCTCAATCGACTGAATTACGATTGATTGCAGAGTGATTTAAACTAATAATTTACTTAACACTATCAACATTTGTTAATAGTATGACATAACCTATAAACTCAGTTTCTCAACTTTTGTGTCAATCTAACAATTAATCAATCAATCATAGTTTACGATAATGAAATATCAGTGTACAATTATTTACCTTTATTGTTGTAGTTGTTGTAAATGACGAATCTAAGCACTCCACATTTTCACGAATAAACATAGTTATCTGCTTTATCCCGTGCTGCGGACCCACAGTTATCTGCTTTATCCCGTGCGGATCCCGTGCGGCGGGACCCACTGGACGGGCATCGTAACGTTACCGGGCGTTACACTTTTTCATGAGTGACTCCGAGCCGCAACCTAATTTAAGACGTTGTCACGTCAAAAACATCCGAATGGGCGACATATTGATATTTTTATTTAGGCTGTTTACACTAGCTACCGTACTTGTCAGCGGCTCCTGATACGACATTTCCAAAAAAAGTTGAAAGTACCATTGAGCAAGAAGGGAAACCTTTTATGGATTTATATGGATCTGACTAAATTTTATGGATTTTACAGCAATAATTGTTCTAGAATGTTTTTCATAACGTTCATGATAGTACTTATACAATGTTTAGGGATATATTCAATAAAAATAAATTATTACAAGTGACTTCCATTACAGATTGTTTGAAATTTTTTACTTTCCCAGACAAAATTCGTCATTTTAAAATTCAATGTGCGTCCTTAGAATGATTTCCAACATTCCTTATATTGAAATGAAATAAATCGTTTACATTTAAAACCATTACGAGCTTATCAATGTGTCAATATATAGTACTTAGCATTAAAAATATGTTACAAATTTAACATATAAACTAATGGTATATAGAGAGTTTTACATTTCTTGATGACATAAAATCTATTTTCTCTAACTTACTAAGAGTACTTAATAAGACACATTTTTAAAAGGGTTTTACCACGATGCACCTAGTCAGTATATGGCAGAGATTGCACGTTAAGCCAATGGAAACAACGAAGAAATAAAAACACAACTCGTTTATTAAAATGTCATTTAAATAATTGAGCCTTGTTTTTAAATTCTTGTTTGAACACAGTCTCAAAGTATAAAAAAAATATTTTTCTTTAAGGATTGAATTTATCAACACTTGATTGTTTAAAGTATTGCCAATTTATCTATAATTTAACTAAAACTTTACATTTAAATCCTTATATAACACATAATTATTGTATATTACACTGCTTTTTGTAGGATCCTCAATAAGGTAACATTGCTTTATTAGTAATGCTCTATTGTTACGTAATTTATTTGAGTTTCTTCTGTAGAGAATTCACTTTGTCCTCGTAACAAGTAAAAAAACCCCTTCTATACTTTTAGGCCCTCAATAATTAGATAATAATATGTCATAGATACAACTCATAATTGACGGAGGGATTTACGACTTGATGATTGAATGATTGAATTTTTAACTAACGCAAGTCAAGAATCTAGCACTACAAACATTATATGAGCCATTGAGCTACAATTTCTCAATGTCTTGGAAAGGAGGGTCAAAATGTTAAGCAATCAAAATTTACCGCTCCGACGCACAGAGGAAACTAGTTCCAGAACCCAACTATTGTGTCAGTAAAAACTGACTTGTGTTCAGCTACTGACCTAGCCAACTGTTTCTGTGGTGGACATCTCAAAATGTCTGTATTTCATTTTCAACATATCTATTGTGTGCAGGGCACAGTTTCTTGACAGGTAACATTGTATACCTTATCATTTGGAATTAATCGAAGATGTCTCAAACAAAAAAATCTTTTAAAACCCAAAAAATTGCTATTTTGTGTCAAAATGAGTTATAAAATATTTGTAAGAATACCTTCATAGCACTATTCCGAAAGTTTCAATCGTTAAAACGGCCTTGCCCATAAACCTTAAAATAAAATGTGTTGAAAATTCGTATAATTAGAATATTACACATTTCTATACTACATACAGCGTATTTTTTATTTATTTCAAACAATAACGTAATTTCAATTGTACTTATTCTATTCAAACTCTTCCCCTAGTTCACGCAATTTGGAAACGAGATTTATGTACTTTGGATTTTATTAATTTTTATTATTATTGTTGGTATTGATATGGTTAATGAGGCCTTTTACATGTCACCCTTGATATATATCATGCTATTGTCATGGCGAGGTTTAATTAAGAATGGTTTCACAATTATCTTTGAAACCAAGATAACTTCAATTTTAATTTGCAATTTCACTTCGTTTATTGTTTCATACAACTAGCGTAAGTTGTACATCGAATTAACGACATCCTAAACCTTCCATTTAACTTTAGGCTTCATAAAACCGCTTTTTTCCCATGTCTGCTTACAAAAAACGTGTTCCTTAAACTGATATAAATTTCATATTTTAGTGGAATTAGGCTAATTAGTTTTAAAGGAACTATATCTCAGAGCACCCAATTTGCGAGAGGGCTAAGGTACCTATCATTATTAAAATACATTAAGTGAACATGTTCTGTTTGTAACGTAAACTGCTACACGAATAAACATACCTACTTATACTTAATGAAGATCTTACTATAAAATACTCATCGGAATATTCATTGTTATAAAATTTATATAAATCATTTATTAGGATGTTTGTAATTAACCTATGAAGTTTCTCCCACAAAAGCTTATGCGATTTTAAGAAAACATATAAAGAGATATATTGAAAGTGTTCAAAAGGAAAATTAATTTCATTGAAAGAATGGTTTTGGTAAGATTTATTAATTACTTCATACCAAACTCACGCATTAACGTTTAATATGTTTTAAAATGGATATTTTGTTAAACATTACTGTTAAATAAACTCTGAAAGAATTAAAAGTTCTTTCAGAGTTTATTTAACATTATTTATATATTTATACATTATTTATATTATTTATTTATATAAAATATTTATATATTTATATATAGTTTATTTAATAAAATTTAATTAAAAGTTAATTTACAACATCACTTTTTATATTTACAACTGTCAAGAACAAATCATGTGAATATAATACTGTAGTGAGTTAAGGTTAAAACTATTAGTGGAATAACTACTAGTGGAACATACCTGAAGTTTCCGCATAAAACAAATGTTTCACATTTTATTTGATCATACGGTTATTGGATATTTAAAGATCCAATCGATTCGCACCCAAAAATAGTTTACTAATTTTTGTAAATTTTATACATATAATATTTAAATGATGAAGTGGAAATAATTTTTAAAACAACTTATGAGAATATAGAAAAGACTAGAAGGCAATTGGATGCGTATTTATTATCTTCGAAACGAGACATCTCTCATAATTCGTTGTTTCACTAAGATAGTAAGAGTGAGTGCTTTCTGGTATTATTCTTATGGCGATATAATGAAGAGAAGCTGCGGTATAGTACAGTTTATAGTTTATACTATTTATAAAGAAAGATCAATGTTGTATAGCAAGATTTAAATTGTGACGATCAGAAACATACCAAGGTATAAATCATTTGCTAACCCGATAATAATAAACCAACATGAAAAATCCAGCGTAGTAGTAAATGACAAATGTTTATTGTTTGATTAACTACATTGTAACATAAATTTCATTGAATTATTTGAAATCAAGAGAGTGAATCAATTGTGTATTCAAACATAACAAAATGTACACTTATTCTGAGGTAACAGAAGTAGTGAACGCAATTTATAAACTAAACAGACGAAACTGACTAAGATAATTTGTTCGGTAAAAATGTTTACATACCATGTTGCATATTTTTGTATTGTACATTACAGGTTTTGTCGTGCTTTGTTAATAAAACAATCACGTTTTTAAATATACCTTGTTCGTCCTTTGTTACTAAAATAAACAGTTTATGTTCTAGAAATAACTTTCCTTTCTTACTAAAAATATTGCAATGAGTATAATATAAGTTCGTTTGTAATGTTTTTACTGCTTGACTCCATTCCCTCATAAAGTTTTGATTGAATTTAGGCATTAAAATTATTTATTGTGCTCCTGAATTCATATGTTTATATTTAAGATGCAAAATTGCAACCCTGCCAGAGCTCTAAACGTGCATAATTTTTTTGTATATAAACTTCTGTTAATTAGGAACAAAAAAATTTAGTTTTCCGTAAATATTGGAAGTAATAGTTCGCTTAAACTAGTTCTAAAAACAATAATCCCATATTTTAAAGGCCATATTTACAAATTAAAACTATTTTGTTTGCGATCTCAATATAAAATTATTATAAAGATCTTATACATTTTTATGTCACCGTCAGCTTACAGTATAATATAAGGAAGAGAATGATAATAACACTTACTGTAAAGACAGCAATATAAATCATATTTAACTTGTTTTATAGAATACAGGCAAGTATAACGGGAAGCAGGTTGAGTTGATAGGGTGACTAAAGTTGGTGAAGTTGTGTTTAACCCATTCGTGACTGAATAAATTACTATAATTTTTGGACTACAGAACTGGATATTTTCCATGATTTCGTGTAAGAACAGGTGCACTTTGCATAACACTTTCTGTATAACATGCTATGAATATTATAAATTAACCTTAGTTATTCCTTGTTATTGTATGAACACAAAATGTTAGTTTTTTTTAAAATATACATGTATTTACACTATTTAAAAATTTTTTTTATACTTCATTAGAAGTTGGTTTGGGTGTGAAACACTTCAAAACATGTTTTCTAGATGAAGTGAAACATGACACTTTTTACATTGATACACTGTTTCACTTCTTTTTCCCTGTGAGGCACAAACTTTACATTTTCTTGAGGGCCTGGCTTTGGTGGTTGGAGATATCTTTTCAATAAAATGCCCCCAAAACTTTCCTTGAAGGGGCAGTGGTGTTTCTCCACAAACGGGAGGCCAACCAAAGGGTTACCTGAGCAACAAAGGTATCGTCACAGAAGTGATTGAACACATCTGATTCAGTGCAGTTTTCTCTTAACTGCCTCCAAATGATAGTATTTATTCCATGATTGCCGGAAAACGCATTGTACAACAGTATTTGATCCAACACACCACGCAAAATCATAAGGCCTAGCCAGTGGGTTATCGTCACTTTCATTATTACTGCTGTCATCGTTTGTACCATCAGACATCTCATTATTTTCATGTATCATGTCATCTTGTTCACTGCCACTTTCCTCATCACCACTTTCATCTAAAACGTTAGCAACGTAAGCCGTAAAATCATCCGAATTTACGAACACATCATTCCGGTCGCGAGACGCCATCTTGACTGTTTACAAACGAAAGAAAGCTGTTTTGCCAAGATGATTTGAGGCAATATCAGATGATTTTCAGAAACGAAGAAGAAGAAAAACATAGACTAGAATATTGAGAACAAAATATGCAGCAAATGTGAATGCCTCTGCGATCTATCGGCAATATATTCAACTACGTCGATGTCGTGTCTAGCGGACGGGCGCGGCCCGTCTTTAGTCGTTGGGCCGCGCGTAGTGAAGGACGGAAAACTGCCCGTCCAACGTCTTGAATGGGTTAACTTGCCGTGGCCTATCCTGCCTTGCGGCAAGTTTCACTAATTGTCTCAGATCACGCCACACCCTTGTGATACTCATATTGCCATATCCTACCGTACCTCTTGAGTTTCAAATTTAAATAATAATAATAATTTTCTTTTCTAAATGTGACATTTATAAGTTCTGATAATTTTGGAAAATCACGTTTAGTGAAATAAACACATTTTCGTTACGGTTTCATACTCCATCTAATTTTAGTCCCATGAGTGTGTCAAACTCAGACTCATAGTCCAACGTCTTAGACCACTCGGCCATCGGCACTCCCAATGTATCTTACATATTAGTCGTTCAGTCTAATAGGTACCTCGAGGTGGGACCAAGGAGCCATTTTTGTCTTGGATAATTAGTTCCTAATGTCATGCATACAGATAGAAAAACATACAATCATACAGATAAAAACTGACACCCACGCATACAACAATAAATGCTGTTTTCACAAAATTTTATTCCACAAATTGTATTTCGTATTTCAGTTATTATAAACCCATAAATTCATTTTTAGAATATAATGACCATTAAAATGATGTAATAATTTCGGGAATACTAAGTTAAAGTGGAAATTATACAAAACAATTGTAGAAACTAATACAAACGATATTGATGATAATGTAAACATTATCACGTCTGATGATATGTATTTACTACGTCTACTTCATATATTTACTAATTTCATAATTTGAAGTGTGATCATTGTAGTATAGAAAATTAAAATATATTACAAAAATACGTATAATATTCATAGAAATGCTTAACATTTTTATGTTACAGAATTTAGTCTATTATTATTTTAAAAAATATAGATAAGAACCATTTTATTATTAGGAAACGTACTTCATTAAGATATACATATTTATAGCCCATTATGAGTATTCCCTTTTGTCGGCCAGTCCCGCGACTGCCCTTCTATATTTTTATGGGATGTATTTTATATATTTTTTCTATTTCTAACGCTTAGAAAAATCGCATTTGATGACGTGCACTATATGTAAACTACGCATTTAAATAACATTTCCTCTTACGTTCATATCATATGTTTTGCTTTGCTTCAATAAGATAAAAAATACTGTATAGTGTGGTGGCTTCCAAGAAACAGCAACTGGAAAATCATTCACACAGAAATATTATAATCTCAGAGCTCTCTTACATTCCAATATTTCTTTTATGTATATAGAGGTATATTATTTTATATATAAAGTATTACTGTAATATTTTTTTTTATCAAGGATCACTGAGTACAGTGCTTATCATTTGTAATTATTAAAAGTTATTTTGAACTTAGTTTATACAGATTTTTTAATAGATTATTTTAGATTTCTTTCATAATCTAAGTTCTGGAATAAACTTGTTATCTATATTTTATTTAGAATTTAAAGAATATTGAGTTGGAATTTCGACTGAGGGGATTATACTTCGCGTTCTTAGAAAGCTTTAGATCTTGTTTATGAATTTGAAATGACCTTTGAAAATAATTGGTTATGTAAAGTAAACGAAGTGGCTAGTCTATTAATTATTATTTTTAGTAATTAAAATTGATATCTCATGGAAGCGATTTGAAAGAGAGCAAGTCCTCAATCTGAATTTCTTCTTAAATATTTGTATTCTTAAGTTCACTAACCAATGATTTTCGGTCATTATTTTTCTAGTCTACATCGATCATGCCCTGTATTCAATCCTCGGGATTGCTGTGGTTTTTCGAGGCAAATTTTGCGTGTTCCCGTTAGGACTCCTGAAATGAAAAGAACGTTAAATTTTCAATCTTGTTTGTACCTATTTAACTCTCTGGCTTCTTTACATAATTAGCTTAACTCTTAAGGGCGCAATTATGTATAATTTACTATAAGATTATATGTCTAAATTGTATGCCAGCTTATTATTATTTTCAATTATGTTCCCCAGCATTCTTTATACCTATATCTGTAGACAAAAATCCTAACTTTCAATTGGAATTAGCTTCGAATGTTATTGTTAGTAGTGCTCAGAATATCTCCAATATGTCCAAGAGCCCTAAATTTGTACTTTGACTTATATTGGCGTCAGTATTTTATAGCTCTTTGACTTATACAATCGCTATTTGACTTATAACATCTTTGATATTAACGTTTGTTATATAATGAAGTAAAAAAATTGAAATATTTACCCATAAAAAATTACTCAATATGAATCTCTCATTATGTAAGTATAAATTCTTACTTAGATGTCACTCAGATAACACTGAAGTAATTTATCAAGAGGTAAACTATTTAATACCTATTACTCTATGAATTATGAGAATTAAGTTTGTCAATGAGCTACAAAGAATACTAAATAATTAGATACCTTACCTTTTCAGTAATTAAATAGCAGACAAAATACAATAAAAACACACTTAAAAAGCTTTTAAATATTGTATCTGCATAAAGAATTAACGGATATGATCTTGTTTATGACTAACTGAAATCACTCTAATTTTGAAATTAAGAATTTTGAATAAAGTAGTATGGTTTTACTTTTAATTAATAAAGAATTCGCTTTTTCTCCACTTCATTACATCACCAGTTAGTTCAGTAGAGCAGACTAACACAATATCCGATACAGGCTGACCGTTCACTGGTATGAAGGAAGAAATTTACCGCAACCTGATTCTGCCTCTATTGCCAGGATAATTAGTTTGTGGCCATTGGTACCGGATACTAAACCGAGCTAGCAAAAATTCTTCCAGATACTTTCTCTTCTATATATTTTACAAACAGCCCAGAATGGAGAAAGTTAGTAATTTTAAAAATTAAGAGGGATAAAAACTAACAACAACTTATTTCTGCCTCTACCCCCAAAATAACTAGACTGTGGTCGATTGCGCTGGATAATAATTTAAGCTGGCAAATATAGGTCCATATAAATTGTGCTCCATCCACACGAGTAGCCGGTTATACACGGCCGAGTGATAAAAAGCCTGGAATCAGAAATTTTTGTCATTGTATAAGTTATGATGGAAGAATCTAAAGTTTGAAGACTGTCAAAGACTGGAAGTCCTAGATAATGGCGATCTGATACTTGAAACTCTTATTTAATAGGAATGCCTATTATTGGCATTTTCATCTTTACATCTGTGGACTGAGGATGGCACAACTCAGTGAGAACAAATATATTTAGAAAATTTAAATTCGTAAGGACTGTTTCGACACGGTGTGTTGGGAAACATGGATACGTTAGTTATGGTACCGAATGTGTAAGTGTAGGAAGTAACATCATACTATGTTTGGAACTAAAATTGTACACAAAAGGGAATTCAACATGAATATTTCAATTTAAAAATATATCACTTTAAATATAAGTAGTTCCAAAATTACGTAAGTAAGTGTATATTTTTTGTTTATTTTAAGATGTCATAGCTGGTGATTTTAATTTTAAAACATAATAAAATTTACCATTATAGTTACCGGAGAAATATAAATCTATAGCTTTAGATAAACATTTTTAATAATTTAAGATTATAGAGAACATTGTATAGCGGCATGGAATTAATTAGTGAAGGCCAGAGACCGTGGCGTGATCTAAGGTAGTTAGTGAGACTTTCTGTAACTTGGGATCAGCCACAGCAAGTCAAACACAAGTTGGTAACTTAGGTCACGCCATCTGTAGTAACTGTTTGCTGTAACTCTCCTCCTATTGTTTGACCTGATTACTTTAGGAACTTTAGATAAGAAAGTTTGGTATGGAAATAGGAATCTATAAAATAAAGTCTATGCTTTTTTCATTACAATACTTATATAAGTTTGAATTTTGTTAAATAATTACGATTTAACGTATTGCATATTAAGGAGCAGGTTTTGAAGTCACAAACGTGGTATAGTTTGTAACTAAAGTATTTAGGACCTTGAAATATCTATGATAAGTTGGGAGGATCTATGTATAAAACAGATTATTTTGCGTATGAATAAATTTATATATTTTCTACAATAATAACTCATCGTGCTTTAATAACAAAATTAAAATTAATACATGATGTGATTCAGTTTGAAAATAAATTTTATACAAAATCAAAATAAGTTGACGGATCTGTGTATAAATCAGATTCCTATACTTTAAAATTGTTTCTAACATATAATTTGTAGGTAATAAAAGCCCACCCTGCTTAGAAAAAAAGGACATTTAAAGAAGATTTTAGACAAACATTGCAAATTTAAAAAGAAGCAAATTAATATCCACCGTTACGTTTGAATGCGTAAACTTTATTTTCACACTTTACTGTAAAATTGTCTACATTACATTATCAAAATGCACTCTACGAAAGAATACCACCATTTTTAACCTCCTCTTAGTAGATGTTCATTAACGAAGCTTTTAAAATATAAAGCTGAACAAATATAATTTATGTTTTATGTGTATGTATGTATGTCTGTTCACAATTTGGCTCGAGAAGGAAGTTACATATAGGCTTGAAATTGTTCACGAAACTTGATTCATATATATATACACAATAAATAAAACACAATAAATACCGATGTTTTTTAGTGTCATTTATTATGTTATAAATTTATGACATAATTTGCTAATTAATAAAAGTCAGTGAAAACACATTGGGTAGTAGAGTGAAACGCCGCCTACCGCATCAGAATACGACGATCCAGTCAGAAATGGCAGCGCATAATGTACTTCACAATGTGTACCTAAAACAACCCGCCATTTCTGATTGGATAAACCTTTTGAGATGCGGTTTGCGGCATTCAACTCTAATAAGTGAGCTCTTTCAAATGAGGTATCACTCGACCCATGCTTCCATTTAAGATTTCCATGTTTTCCTCTGTGGGCCGTCCCCCCATGGTTGGCATGTCATGGTAATAGCAAGGAAAAATATTTTACATAGCCATGTGACATTGTGCAAAGTTTATAGATGTTATCTCTTATGGTTTTTAAAATATAAGGCCGTACCCATACTTTTCAAACACCCTTTATATATAATCTCGTATAGGCAATATTGAAGTCAATGATTGTCCATATCACTCGATGAGAGAATTTTGAGAACTTACTTGCATTGCTTTAGGGTTAACTATGAACTCAACAAAGAATCGGAGAATAATTTTCTTAAGTAAAAGAGTACAGTAAAATGAGATTTTAACATGTGAAATTTTCATTTAATAGGATGAAAAGAAGAACAAAGTAGAAATCTACATTAAACGTTTAATAACCCTCCATGTAAGAACATTTCACGTAGACCTGCAACTCTATATATAACCGGAAAACCATTTTTGTAGGTAATATAAAAGCAACCGATTAAAATTAATCTTGTGGTATATCCAAATGTATTGAAATATAAATTTATGTGATGAATATAGAAATTGTTATATCTGTCCACGTCATACTCACAGGTACACTGGATCTGATAGAACCTTTAATGAAATTGCTTAATAGATATTAGTTCTCTCCCTTGCCACCAGATGGCATTGTGTACATAACCCTTGTACAACATCAGGTTATTATGCCCTTATTTTGTTGCTTTATATGTTGCAATAACATAAGTAATTGATCTATTTAATAGTTTATTACCATCTATAAGTTGGAAAATAACTAATACATTCCACACTATAGCAAATATTCATATGAATTCACTTATTTAAATACGAATTATAATAAAATTAAATCCAGATCATTAACATGTTACTGATGTAACTGTCATGTTTATACACTTCTTTATTATACTATAAAAAAAGTATTTTTCACTTTAAAAAAAATTACAGAATAAATTCTTTTTCAAAAATATTAAATCAGTAAAATGCTTTATTGTGAATACCTAACCAAATCCAGTGTATTGTATGATAAATAACACATATTAGTACCGTACTAATACTTACATTTGTATTCTAAATGAATGTAGAATTGCTTGCATTTTAATATTAGAATATAGTTTTATATATATATATATATATATATATATATATATATACAATAAAATACAAGAAAACTTGAAACTTTAGCTTTAAAGAGCACATAGTACAGAGTTAAAAAATGTATTCAAACTAAATTACCTGTAGGTTAAATATTTTGTTATTTTTTCAAATAAAGGTGTTCATTTTATAAATGACCAGTATATATTGTCGTTCAGGACACGATACTTTGCCGCATTTACTTTGTGGAATAAAACTTTCCAACAATCACACAGATGGGTCGTCTCTAATTTCCAGCGAGTGTCCATGTTTGCCAGTAACATTCGAGGTTCAGGTGGCAGTGTTATATGGTAACCATCTATTCTATCGTACACGACCCGATATTATGCCGCTATTTACTTTTTGGGATAACACTTTTTAACAATCACACATATGGGTCGTCTCTAACATTCGAGGTTCAGGTGGCAGTGTTATATATGGTAACCATCTATTCTATCGTACACGTCCCGATGCTTTGCCCTTATTTACTTTGTGAGATAAAACTTTCCAACAATCACACAGATGGGTCGTCTCTAATTTACAGTGTGGGTCCATGTTTGCCAGTAGTATCTAAGTTTGATTTGTCCGTGTTAAATATAGAGGCCACCTTTTATCTCGTACAAGACTTGATATTTTTATTTAATACCCAAAGTTTTTCTTAATAACCATATTTGCAAAAACATTTTGTGTAATAAAACAACATGGTATGTTCTTAGTTTGCGATGTAGATTACACAAAATAATTTGTTTCTTTGACTAAATAAAATTGTATTTATTTTTAGTCGTGTTTAAACAAATATATTGGAAAATCAATATACTGCTTAATCCCCGGAAAATTTACTATGTTAACACAGCTTGATGAACAAAGTGTTATTGTTTCATGTGCTAAGATATATTGAGAAGATTTCATCCATAAACTTATGCATGAATATTCATGTCTGCGTAGACAACAATAAGTTTTAAAAAGTTGCATGAAAACCCGTGAGCTGATAAGATCTCGTTTCTCTTATGTGCTCGGGAATTATAAACACGTTGTTTTTGATACGACTGTCTATCTGTATACAGGACGTTCTGATAATGAATGAAGGATTTTAAGTTTAAATGCAAATCCATCGGAGTCTGCTACATAAAACTTGTTATATAACTGGTTTTGTAACATTGAAAAATTAACACAAACACACAAAACATGAGCCTTATTATAACTCATGTAGATTACCTTATGGTTATTAGTTCTCTCCCTTGCCACCAGATGTGTACATTACCTATGTACAGCATTAGATATTTGCGATACTGCTGCTTAGTTTTAAATTTCGTTATTACTTAGGGAATTAGCTTGTAATACTTTATCACAATTCAAATTTTATCATTATATATATATATATATATATATATATATATATATATATATATATATATATATAAATTTGAACTGTTTTTGTTCTCTTCTTAAAGCTAACTAAACAGAAAAGTCTTTTATAATAAAATTGAATCCAGATAATATTTTTATTGTAAATGAAATATGAAATCCGTGTATTGTACGACCAATTTCATGAAATATTTTTTTACATTATTATAGTTACACTTTTATTCTAAATAAATATAGCTTATTGATAAAATATAGATAAAAATTTAGCTATTTTACGAAAAAAAATATAAGCGTAATTAAGCTTTAAAGAAAGCATAATACAAAGTGTACAGTACTATACATTCTATAGATATCGTGCATACAAACATACACATCAATGTATAGTAAATATATTTTCCAGCCTTCTCGAGTAGTATGCTTCGCTTATGATCAGCTGTCAAAGAATCTTCTCACATTATTAAATATTGTAAATGTCAAAGATCATTTTATTAGTAAAAGCAAGATAATTTCCCCAGTGTGGAAATCTGATGCTAATAGTACTACTTTTATAATACTAAGAGGTTCGTGGATATTAAATAGTTGAAATGCCAAGCTATAACATAGAGCCACTCCACTCTTTCCCTTCACACAACAAAGAGCTGATCGACCGAGAAGTAAATGGTCTCTGACGTCATGTACGTTTGCTGAGTAACGTGTGTTGAAACGATTAAGCAAACTTGCCTTCAGCTTGATACCTGAGATTAAAGTCAAACAAACTTCCCAACAGACTTGGAACACGATGGATCACTGAAGTTATCTTTGATGTAGTCAGGAAATTATAAGTACTGATGCCGGCTTTGTATAGGCGTGCAGGATATGTACTATCATTAGATTTATGCTTATGGTCCTTATGGTTCTAATATTCGAGATTAAATATTTTCACATACAAAAGTCATAATTTTCGTATCGAAATAAATTCTGTAAAATCGTATAATCAATATTTGGTGCAATACAATTCATGCTTCTTTATTTTAAAACTAGCTAGAGCATTCCTCAATAACCGCTTTTTATTTTAAAATATTATCATAAATGTTTTACCATGCTAGTACAATGTACTAGTACCTAGACAGATTTAGTCATTTAAAAACTTAACATGCTAATCGATCTTCTCAGTACGTCCAACTATCCACAACTAGTCATAGCATTACCTAATTCTAACATTGTCTAAATATAAGCCTCATGAACCGTTCATACTTGACAGCTTTAAGTCACTAAATATAGCAAGGAATAATTACCGGTTACACTATCTCTTGACCACCATTATAACATTAGAATTATAAGTTGCACGTTCTCTGTTTTAGCCTGATTATGCCAATATATGCAGCCAATGTTAAATACTTGTAACATAATTTCTTCACAATCATCATAAAATGGGGACTAAATTTTGCACTCCACCTAATCTAGCCATGTTATATTACTATAAGGAGCCAAAGGCAGTTAAATGTTACCTTGTTTCTTTAATATCATTATAAAATTAGCAATATATCTTCTGTTATGTTATGAGTACAGATGAACTAAACTCCCTTGAAATTATGTGTGTGCTCAACATTAAATATGATAATTGGGGAAAAAAATCATACAATTGTAAGATTCTGTGATCTCTAATATATTTAATGAATTTTATAAATAATATGTAAAAATATATGTATACATTGCAAAAGATGTAGGAATTGACATTAATTTGTACACTGAAAGTAGCCCTCTTTGTCCTCAAGCTATTTAGTTTCATAATTTAAATCCTTTGAGTAGCTTTTGGCATGTTGTCTTAAAAAGTTTGAATTCTGTTTCTAAGATTTCAAAAGTCAAGAGTTGTGAAAATCTAATAAGTTTTTAAAGATATATGTATACTCGTATATATACATGCATGTATGATATATATGTATATTAAATATATATATATATATATATATATATATATATATATATATATATACACATATCACTGTATAGCTTTTCTCAATACACAAGTTCTACAACTATACATGAAATAAGTCGCCTCCTGACATTTTTTGATAATAGTTATAGAATGAGCAACTAAATAACCCATCTTCCATATATCTTTTTCTAAACGGGCTGATTTTACCAAAACTAACATATTCGTTGAAAATTATTTGTAATGATACCAACTAAAAATGCCCAGGTAAAATCTCTGGTAAAATTAGTGAAATTATAATAAATACCTTTACATGTTAAAAGTGCTGTACAATTAGGCTTAATGGATCTTGTAAAATATGTTATAAGAATTAGTGATGTCAGTACTATTTGTGTTTTAAAACCCCTAAACTTAAGTATTGATTGGTTTTTTTACATATGCTTCACTTTGTGACGAAAACAATTGTTTAATTTCCTTGGTTTCTCGTATGTAGCCAAGTGTTCTTAGGAAAATATTAACTTAAATTTTTGCTAGTAACATTCAATGTTGTTCGAAGCATTAATCTGACTAGTGAAAGGATGCTGGGCCCTTTTATATATTTTGTCGTTGACGTTAATAGTTATTTTCTTCTTAATAGGGAGCCTTCGGGGTGTCTGGTTTCTCCGGATTTTCAGTAGATGTAATCATAAATACATCTTTATCCTTACCTCTTACCCTTATATTTTTATTTTTTCCATCCGTGTACAGCAGAACAATAGACTCAGTAAGGTTCCACAGAAATGATATGTATGTATCGCTTATTATTAGGCACCAATCGCCTTTGTAATATAAAACAAGATTTTAAGAATTTGTAAAACTAATGTTAAGACCTAAATAGCTGTTCAGTCACAGCCTTTATATGATGTAGTTAAACTAATGAATGTATCAGCTGCTGCCCCTAGCGGCGGGGATGAGAACTAAAACCCATTAGCTGGTGGCTGTGTCTCCAACCACAACAGTCCAATCCCGCCCCAGGGCCGTCCATTACGCTCTGCACAGTTCCACCATTGCTTTCATATCAACTTGCATTTACTTACTGACAAATGTGAAGGTTAAACAAACTATTCCCATACCTCGCACGAGTAATTAAAGATATAGCTGCTTGGAAATTATTTAGACTTATTACTAACATGCTTCTTATACTTGTTGGCTGATCTTAGTCAAACTTATCACTGTAGGGTTGGAAAATTTCATTTCTGTATGCTGTCTATGTGTCCGCATGATATATCTAAAATGAAGTCACCTATAGACTTGAAAGGTGCATGAAGCTTCGTATTTATATAGTAACAGTGAGTTTGATTATGGTGCTTGTCACTTCATCTTGATTCAGTTGAGAGTTAAAGAACATGTGTTATGGGATAGTCATGATCAAAACAAAAAGTTGCCATACAAATTTATTCTAAGCAATAGCATAGAATAAATAAAAAAAGTTGAATGTCAATGTTAAATCCCGGCAAATACTATTGACACTACCATCCTCATGCGTTTTAGTACTCTCCTTAGATAACCAGAACTTTTAATTTTTGAACACTGCTATGGAACCTGACTCAATGGAACAAAAACGTGAATTTGTAATGTTTCAATATATATAAATAAGACTTCAAACTTTGATTTGAAACTTTATTTCTACCGTAGACAAAAAGAAGGTGATAGCATACATCTAACCATGAAATTTGGGTCAGTGTTAATTAGTCAGTTGGATGAGACAATTATTTATCATTTATCTGCTGGGGTATTAATCATACCATGCGCCATAATAAAATTGCACTGAAAATTGAAAATACTGACTTAAAAATTTAATATTTCCTCCTGGATTTTTATCTTGTTGGGATATCACATGACAATTAATATAGTTAACTTTATATTAACAAGCAATAAAAATGGTATGCCATATAATTCTTTCCATATTTAAGACATTGGCAATAAATCAATCATGATAAATTCAAAAGGGTGACTAAGTTTAAAATTAATAAATAAGGGAAAACCTGTAAAGAATTTGAAATATTAACACTAATATATATACAATGTATCGCTGTATAAAAAAGCAAAGCTCTCATCCACTCACTCATTAATAATTCTCCAAATTTCTCATAACGATGCAATTTAGCACACATCAGTGTTTAAATAAAGAAGCTACACTATTTTTATAAAGATCAAAACTGCATAGGGATAGCAACATATAGAAGAGCTCTCTCTCTCTCTCTCTCTCTCTCTCTCTATATATATATATATATATATATATATATATATATATATATATATATTTGTTTTTTAACTTTTTAAGGAGTCCTAGGGAGAACAAGATCCATACGCACGTGTCTTATGCTCTCAACATAACATTATCCCAAGTAATGAAATAATTCATTGATGCAACAAGATAATAGCTATCACAGTGCAAATAGACTAGAATTTGATTGCTATGGATAGAATAAGACGCTTTTTACTAAAGAAGACTAAAGATTTATGTCAATAATAGTTCGTAAAATCATAGATTTGATTCGAAAAAAGTAGATAATAATATCAAATTTCTATATTATAAAATATCAATTTTTGTAACGCTTTTTAATTGTCGATTGAAGGTTTGAAAAGATAATAGGATTCTGGAAGTTTGATAAATTAATATTTTTATATATTGAAATTGGGTTTTATACCAGTGTTCAAACAATATAGTGGTTACGTACCAAGTCACTAAAATATTATGTATGCGTTTTGATAGTTAGGCTATATTGCTATAATGGTAGGCTATATAGTTAGGTTATAATGCTGTGTCAATATAGCACATGAGCATACTGAGTTTGTTGAAAAATGATTATATTCTGCAATTTGTACGTTGCTGCATCTTGGTTACCCATAAGACCAATGTAAAATTATTCAAAAACACTAAGTGAAATTCCATAAAATGACACGTATCATTATCAGACTCAGAAATCCTAATGGGGAAAAAAGCTTCGTGAACAATTTCAATCTGCCTATCGGTTATTTCGTTCAAGAAATACATATAGAACTAAACTATTTCCAGAATTTCAAGTGATATGCCTCGAGAACACCTACCTAATTACATAGAAATGAAATCAATAGAAAGAAATAACTTTATTTCACGCTAAAATATGTGAATACCAATGCATTGTAAATCTTTTCTGAAATTCTCCCTTTTAGAATAAAGTTTTCATGTCTATATAAACAGTAAAAAAATAAACATTTCATCATAAATTTCTTAAAAAAATAACGTAGAAACTTTATTAAGACCCGGGGAAGTACCTACCTTCAAGGAATCACTTGCTGTTATGATATCATTAAGAGTTTCAGGGCCAAAAACATTCACTTACGTAATAATTACGTACTGTGGTTCAAAATAATTTTAAAATTCATTATGATAAGTAATATATACTTAGTGTCTTTATTTTTGCAGTTCTTTCCTCCGCAATAGAAAAAAATAATTATCAACATCATTCGCCATTCGTTCAGGTTCAATTATTAGATTACCATCTAAATCTAAATATATTGTAGTATCATTAATTCTTTCTGGACCATTATACAGTTTATAACATTCAAAGTTTTTTCGAAGTACAGTTATGATCTTTACTAATTAATTTTTAGACTATCTAAATTGATTCCTCGTTATCTCATCATGGTAATTTTCTTCCAGCCGTAATTTTTAAATACGTTAACAAGTAATATAATTAATCGAAGATTATGGTTTTATTGTAATTAATTTCAATATTCTTTTAGTTTCTTTCGAACTTAAAGTATTGTTTATATATTTCATAAAATGCATCAAAAGCCTTACAGTAATTTTTTTGTTCTATATATACATTTTTCAACAACGTATATCGTCAAGATTTAGGCTTCCCTAACGCTCAGCCAGATCCCATGAAGTGACTTTGCATCATCATTGAACTGAAACAAAAAACAAGCTGAAAAGATGGAATATCGAATGACCCAAGAGCATGTAAAGAAAATGTTACGAACCAAATCCATTATATATCACTTGCATTAGGATTCGCTAACGCTTAACGAACCTACATAGCACAGATATTATATGTCGGATAATATTTTTTGTACGATCAGTCCATTTTAAAAAGTTAACAGGGCTATTAGAAGTCATTCATTCAGAATTTTCCGGCTGGTAATCATTGTAAAAAGTGACAGTCAATTTAACAGAGTTTTGAACAAATAATTATCAGATTTCTGTTTACGTTCTACACTTTGTGACTGAACTGCTTTTGTCTGTGTATTTTTGCTTTGCTTTTGTGATTATTGAAATGTAAACGCTACTTAAAAAGTCTATTTTGGTAAGTTTTCTGTATTTAACTAGTAACATAAATTGTTTTATTACACCTGTTGATTATGTTTAATTTTAAAACATGAGTCAGTAATTTTGACTACTAATTGTGATTCCTGATAATAATATTATATGCAATGATGCAATGTATATATATATATATATATATATATATATATATATATATATATATTTTAATTTTTGTTAAAATGTGTACTAATTTTATTATATGATCATAGTAGATTTTATATATATATATATATATTATATATATATATATATATATATTATATATATATATATATGCTACTGGAATATTTCTGTTATTATAAGTCATGTACTTCGAGTAATAAAAGGGAATACGTGTAATAAAATTTAACTTTTAAGTATGATTTAAATACCAAAAAAACACATCTTCTAATACTGCAATTGCAGCAGTTTTGTTTAATATTGAAAGTTTTCTTGAAGCTAGTTTAAATACACTAATAACATACAATCTTATTTACATTTCAAAATTAGAGAAAGTTTCTACTGAATTTATACTTAAGTATCCAATTTTACTCTAAGTGGATGTTTAATAAAGAGAGAATAAAACATTTGCATTCATTAAAAGTAATGAACGCAATATTACGTCTTATTACAACCGTAATTAAATTCGGGCAGACCTCCTAGATAATATAACTGTAAAACTACTTTACATTTACTTCAACAGTTATATTTAACAGAGATATAACATGTCTTTTCAAAGCATCGAGCAGTCGTCATCTTGAACATTGGTGTTTGTGATCTGAGAAATTTGTAACACTTTATCTTTTAGGTCTACGATATCTAATAAATGTGGTGCTACTATTATTTGTTAAAATTTTGAATAACCGTTAACTCTTTAAAGTTTAAGAACTAGTATTTTCAAAAAAGAAGAAACTATCATAGAGCAAAAATAAAAACCTTATATGGACTTCTTACGTCATTTACCGCAATGTTTGTTCTTGCATGTTCTTCCTAACGTTCAAGATAGTGCTTGTCAAATGGTTTAGGAAATATGCAATAACACTTATTTATTACAAGTGGTTTTCTTGTTATGAACTAAATTCATCATATAAGAATTCAATGTGTGTATTTAGAATTATTTTCAATATTTATTATATCAAGATGAAGTAAAATGTGAATGAATGTGTTAATAAGTAATGATCTTAGCACTAAAAGTGTGCTTAATGCCTTAAAAACTAAATTTTATATTTAATTATGACGTAAAATCTATTTTCCTTAGTGCCTTCCTTAAAGAGACATTTTAAAACAAATGTGATTACGACGAATCTAGAATATCTCATGAGATTGTATGTGAAGAAAAGGAAAGAAAATAGGAAATCAATACAAATCTCATTTATTGAAAAATTTTTTAATAATTGAGCGTTTTAAATAAATAAATTCTATTTATTTATTATATTTTTGAGTGTACAATCACATGTTACAAAAATGCAAATTCTACTTCGAGGTTTGAATTTATCAACTCTTGATAGTTCACATCTCTGCCAATCGGCTATTAAACATATTTTCATTTCGTAATACAAAAATAATTACCTACATCTAAAATTTAGTTTAAAATGTACATTTAAAGACTCATATACTACGTAAAATTGTAAATATGATATAAAATAACCTCAATATATTATAACAGTAATGATCTGTTGTGATTTAAATTGCTTTAGTTTATTCTCTAGAAAAATAAACAATTCAATTGGTCCTTTTTACAAGTATTATGTAGTCCAAATACTCGTACTACACTTTAGACCCTGCTATGTTAGATAATCCGTCATAAATACAATTCATATTAGCTGGGGGAATTACGACTGGAAAAACTGAATTCACATCTAACGCAAGATTAGAATCAAGTAATACACACATTAGGTGAGCCATTGAGCTACAATTTCACAATATATTGGAAAGGAGCGTCGAAAATGGGAAGCAATCAAATTTACCGCTCTGGCGCATATAGGAAACTAGTTCTAAAATACAACTATTGTGTCAGTAATAACTGACTTGTGTTCAGCTACTGACCTAGCCAACTGTTTCTGTGCTGGACATCTCAAAATATCTGTATTTCAATTTCAACATATCTATTGTGTGCAAGGCATAGTTTCTTGACAGGTAACATTGTATACCTCATCATTTGGAATTAATCGAAGATGTCTCAAACAACTGGATCTTTTAAAACACAACATGTGATATTTCACGTCAAAACTAGATATGCAATGCTTCAGAGATATAAATCTATTTTAAATTATCTACATAGCAATTTTCAAAATTTTTAATCGTTGTATTAGTCATGACCGTGAACACAAAAATAAACCGCGGTTAAGAATTGTGTTTCTATAGTGGAATAATATACGTATATTTATTATAGCGTATTGATTTTACACAATAATTTATTTATTTAATTGAAATTTTTGAGTATAATTATTGACCTAACCGTCAGGTCACGCTATTTAAAAAGGATATTTATGTAGTTACGAATTTCAGTTTTATCATTAATATTATTCTATATGTGGTATTTATGTGACACGTGAGGACTTTTACATGTTATATATGATAACTACCATGCTGTTGTCATGGTTAGGGTCTGTAATTAAGCCTGGTTCTACAGTCATCTTTGTTTGTACAAATGTTGCGTTTCCCGTTACTACTTGATAATTGAAAATGTCTCACACGAATGAATATTTTAAAAAAAGAGACACGTAAGTACATTTTTCCAATGGCATACTAAACAATCCTCTAAAAATATTCTATCCTCCTAATCCATTTTAAAATTAAACTAAAAAATCATTTTTTTAAATTTCGTATTCGGAGAAATAAACGGGTTTTTTATAGTAGCTGTAAGATAATTTGAATTCCTCTTCAATATTCTATGAATTTTTATTGAACAGCTCCAACAATTTCAGTAACATTTGAAGTATTTTTATCAGGTATGAATGAACCCTAAAGTCAAAACATTTAAAATTTCGTTACAGTACTTGTGATAATAAATGGTGGGGCTCTATGTACTTTGGAAATTGAAATATTCATACATCTGTTATATATTATTACATCGTTCATGGTTAAGAGCTTCAGATGTTAAATGAAATTACATATAGTTTTATTTATGATTTTGCGCGTGTATTTTCATTTTTGGTTCGATTTAATTTTATTGTAAAATCCATGGTTGGATTGACATTTTAACCCTTTTGAACATATATACGTACAAATACGTGATTAAGAAGCTCAATTCGGTTCTGAAGCATCTATTTTCGGCCATTGTAATTTTCTTTTCGTATAAGATATTACTGGTACGATAGTTCGATTTCAATAACATTAAAGGCATCTGTCATAGGACGATTTGGGTAATTTTGTAATCAGTTCCAAATAAAAATGGATAGATATAAATGTATAAAACTTGTGTAGTACGTTCATATTAAACCTCGATCGAATTTTTTTCGTATTAATATTTCATTTCATAAAATCATTGATAAAAATTAAATTAAAAAATACTCGTATATATTTAAATAAAAAATTATTTAAGTCCTATATTATTTTATTTATATTTAAAAGAAGTTAAAAAATGTATATTATAGTGTACTAAGCATTTTCTATACACTATAGCAATCAGCGTGCACGTCCTAGTATTACTTAACACACAATTTGTGATCCTGAGAGTGCAAAGTGTAATTTTAAAGTAGGAGATCATCAATCTAAACTTGCAGATACTTGAGTCAGGCAGACTAACATGTAAGGACTTATTTATGTCATGAAGTAATTTGAAACCTTTTTACGTATGAAAGAAATATAAAATATAATACTATCAGCCATATATTTCAATACGAGGTAAAGGTTAGGCCACACCACGTGTTGTTTAAAACAGGTTTCATTAAGGTTGCATTACAAATTTTGAAGTCAATAGGTCATTGTATTCTGATTAAACATCAAAATGGCACTTGAATAAACGAATTTGGTTTAAAATATACTAATTCTAGAATTTTATAGTTGCCATAATGGGTAAAAATAACAAAGTGTTCTCTAATGCTTTGCTAAACCAGTGAATACTAAGTGCAACCATTGTAAAAAGCATTAATTCATCACGAAGTAGTGAGAATTCTACGTAAAGAAACGGCCCTTTCCAACCTCGAGTTGTTTACTCGGTCAAGTGGAAGTCGGACTTGATATTGGAAAAGTTGTTGACATTCCGCATTACACACATTTGGAGGGTTGTAAAGTCAAACTGAATGCTGTTGCCAACACTTCGAACCACTTCCCGGATACACATTTGTATTTCAATAACATTGAACTGTTTTGATTTCTGATTATCGTGGGCTCAAATAGAACTATATTATACCCAAGAAAGTTCATTGTTGAACTATATTTTCTTTTCAGTTTTGGTTTAAAATAGTTTCAAGTAGCTTATTGGTAAAAGTAGCCTGTCTCTCACCCATACAGGACAGGACATAATTTAGGTCGATAACAGAAAATTCGGTTTTCATAAACCAACCAGAGGAATATGAGGAAAGTTGCAGTAATATAATGTTTTAATAGTATAATAATACAAATTCAGGTTAGATACACTACTTATGACCCTTGATAATGATGTCTAATGTGTTGGATTCAACTTTTCGCCGAGTACCAGAATAACTACGAAAATATCGTAAATGTGCCTAGAAAAACATCAGAAACATTTGGCAAAAAAGACTTTTATATAATAGTATATTGAAAGAGCCCGTTAGATTAGGTCAACTGTTTTGTGTAGGCATTGTTGTAGGACAGCACATCTTAATTAATTTAATCCCTATTTTCAATTTAGTTTCACGTGTAGTCTTTAAAGCGTAGAATAAGCATGATAGTAACAACACATCAATTTAAACTTATCTGCAAGCACTGTTTAGGAAGAGTGAGAAAATACCCGGACAAAATAATTAAAAGTTTTAGTAAAAATATAGTTTAACTTTACATGTTAGCAAATATTAAGTATTTAGTGTTTGGTCGGTATTGTAATGCAGATATCACGAACAAAGTTTCTATCTAACATTTGCTGTACATTTAGAGACTGGTATATGACACAAATTAGTCATCTTTGAAGAGAAGTAGTGGGAAAAAGTCAAAAGCAACTATAACACAACAATAGAAACACCGGAATAAAATACTATTACCATAAATATACACATTTTAAAATATTTCCTTGATCATGCACGACGAACTCAACAATGACCTCTGAAAAAGAATTACTCTGAGGTGAAACCACTAAAAATGCCAAAACATGTTTTTAACCCTAATTGGACGTATAATTTATCATTGTAGGAACTAAGTACGTGATATGGTGGGTTATAATAAAAAAAACTTTTAAACTGATGTGTTCAATCAGACAGACTGTCCTTAACGTAAAACTGTGTCAAATTATATTTTCAATGCTAAAAGGGTGGCAATGAATTTGCTTTATTGTGTCCAAAAACATAAACAAGATAGTGTAGCTAATTTATGTTATTAAAAATTTATAAAATTAACAATGTTTAACATTTTGAAATAGGCCTAATTGTTAAGAAGTAAAAAAATCTTAGAACATCCTGTTCGTGACATGGTTGGAGCAACTACCACTATCCATATAAAGTAGGTTAAATAGACCCGCAAACTCCACTACAAGTACGTACATACCTAGTTATTTTTAATGAAGCCCTTGTGATTAAAACTTTATCGGAATATTCATTCTTAGTCAAATAAAATATGGCATGCATTATGATGTTTGTAAATCACCCAATAATTTATTGCTCCTACAGAAACTGATGTCATCTTATAAAAAAACCATAATTATATTTATTTAATATTACGAAAACTATATTTTTTTCATAAAAAGAATGGTTTAGGTTAGATGTATTATTTATTTATAACAAATTCACTAAGCAACAATTAATGTATTTAACATACATATTCCTAAAAAAACATTAATGCTAATTGGACTGTGAAAGAACTTTTTAATTCGATTTGATTAATTATGTCCAACGTGAATTATGATTCCATTTACCAAACATGTTTGTAGCTCACTAAATAAAGGTACAGTTGAAAGAACTCTTAATATATTACGAGGGGTATAAAAAAATAAGGTTCCCTATGCCGCCGAGACAGAATGCGATATGTTTAGAGAAATCTGGCAATACTGTCTTACTCATCAACTCTCCCTCTCTCTATCCATGCCACTCGCGCCTCGCTACGCCCATCAGTGCCGGCCTAGCTGCCTTCGAAGATGGAGCTCCCTGTCATTGTTACCGCCAGATGCGAAATTCGTGCTGTGATACGTCTTCTTAATGCAAAACAGATTTCATCTATTGAAATTTATCGTCAGTTAATCAAAGTTTATGGGGAAAACTGTATATCTGTTTAACACGTTCGGAAATGGTGTAGAGAATTCAGTGAAGGCCGCATGGAAATTCACAATGAAAACCGAAATGGACGGCCTTCAGTTTCAGATGGAGTTATTGAAAAAGTTTAGACAATACTGCTTGAAAATCGGAGAATCACCATTCACAGGAAGAACAGTAAACTCTGACAGATAATGCGACACATTAAAAAAACTGAGACGCGCGATCCAGAACCGCCGGAGAGGAAGATTGTCCAGTGGCGTGAGGCTTCTCCATGACAACGCTCGACCTCATGTCTCACGTCAAACTCAAGAACTGCTGACAAATTTTGGCTGGACTATTGTGCCCCATCCCCCCTACAGCCCAGACCTAGCACCAAGTGATTATCACTTATTCCAAAATTCAAAGGAACACTTGGGTGGCCAACGCTTCAGTACCGATGACGAAGTCAAGGAAGAGGTTACTCAAAGGATTGGCGGCAGAATTCTACACACGGGGATAGAAAAGTTGGAGCATAGTCTACAAAAGTGTTTGGACAGAAACGGTGATTATGTGGAAAAATAGCTTAACTTTTACGTGTTAAATTGATGTATAACACCAAGTAGAAATATAGAGCTGTCTATTTAAAAAAATCGTGGGAACTTTTTATAATACCCCTCGTATTTTAAAGGAACTTACTAAATCTTATATTCAATCATAGATTAATTGGAAATTCATCTAAAAATGTAATTGATAAGGATCTAAACGCTTTTAAATTTTTTGGTATTTAGTATACTTTTTAAATATTGAAATGATGAAGTACAAACACGTTTGAGAATGGTCATAAAAATATCAAAAAGACAAAAGGTAATTGAATGGATACTAATTAAATCTTTAAAATGAGATATCTTTTATGATTATTTCATTCACTAATAACCTAAAAGTGCACACAGCTTAGCATTATTTTTATTGGGATATATTAATCATAATTAAAATATTAAAACTTAAAATTCCATTACTTTGAAATATTTGTAATTAGAGCTCTTAAAATGCCATTTAAATTCTTAACATAATTATCTTCGTTTTAAATTAATTTAAGAATAAAGTTATAAATAATCTATCAGGTTCAAGTAAAAAGGAATACGAAATTTATGCTGTAGATGGAGCTTATATTGGTTACTGTTTCAACTTACATTAAAACATAAAACCTATATTTAAGACTTTTATTGTTTTGTGAGGCCTTTCGATAGCGAGGCTATCTTCTTCAGACACATCACAAAATTTCTTTATTACTTTTAGGTTGGTTTGGAAAATACAATTTAAATATCATTTTATCCTACGTTCGTATCGAATGTTTTAGCTCTCTTGAAATAAGATAAACTCTGTTATATAATGTGCTTGCATCCAAAACATGTATGTACATTTTAAAGACCCAATTGAGATATATACAAAATAAATTATAACTTACATTTTATTAATTATATAACACATATAAGATAGGAAAAATCTGTTAAAATGGCTTTTAAATATTACCACTGCATAAAGATAAGCGGATATGATCTTGAATGTGACTAATTAAATTATCTCTAATATTTGTATTTTGAGCCGGGGCTCAGTTTGGACAATTTATTTTTGTCTATTATTTTTCCCACCTCGGCCACTCTTGTCAGTCGGTGGGGGAGTCACTCCGTCAGAGTATTGATTTTCTGCCTGGTTGGACTGATTGGTCGAGGTCAGCTGGTTGACCTTGACTAGTTTACCGACCAGCTGTTCACCGGCACCGGCTACTGTTCGGAGCGGTCAGACACGTTCGGAGGAAGCTACTGCTTTGCTGTCTGTTCACTGCTCGTCCCGTTCCACATGGCTGGCTAATTCTACTACTTTCGGCAGGGTCCCCGTGAGTGCCGTTAGCGGGACTGGTGCGGCGAGTCTGCCCGAACAACTGAAAAATTGAATGCCCTCGCCCTGCCAGCGCTTCTGTACCGGCATCCAACCGGAGTGTATGTGCTCCTATTCATTTCATCTGGAACAAGGTTGGATCAAAAATGTGTTTTTTTTTTTCTTATACCACTTGAGAGGATTGGCTTGTATGGAGCGCTGCCAGATGTTAGATCTGGAGGAGGGCCAGTATATTAGCCAGTTTTATTTAGTTTAGTTACATGAACTGAAGGGGAGGATTTCATCTTTAATTCGGATTCGTGGAGGCAACTAAGCCCCCGCCTCCTTCGAAAATTGGCTTTAAATATTTTTTTTTTAATTTTCGGCTACAAACTTGAAACCAAATTACTTTTTAAAATTAGTGGGCCTAGAAATTCTACAACCTTTTCCCTCCCCTCAGTTCATAAAAAAAAATTACTTGTTAAAATTTTTATATTTACTACTGCCGTACCTGAAATTGTTATTTATATAGCAAAGCTCTATATTATATTATTTATTTATTATGTTATTATTTCTATTTATTATGTTATTGTCTATATTGGAATTTTATCTTTTGTTATTTAGTTTTTAAGTTACGCGGTGCACCGTGGTGCTGAAGTAGTTGTATTTTGTATAAAAATGTTTGCCACCTAATTATATCTTGTACTGGAAATTTGGTCTCGCTTTGTGTCTCTTCCCACTAGTGGCATGTGATTGTTTTTTTTGCTTTGCTCCGAGTTTGGGAGGGGCGCGCTTCCGAGACCTCTTGTTATTTTTCACTAACTCGGAACAAAAATGGTAGCAGAGCGTGGTTTCGTGTTTTTTACCCTCTGCGGGCCCGGGGTTTTTGTTTTGCCACTGGTGGTGAGAGGAATGAGTTGGAGTTGGTAGATTGTGACTTCCTGCGCCTGTGCCGTCTCGCTGTGCTATTTTTTCGCCGATCGACAGGAAGTGTGTGAACTTGTTTATTTATTTTCTGATTATTGTTACTTGTGTGTTTTTGTTATACATTGTCATCGTTGTTTTTTTTCTGGTTTTGTTCTGGTACGGCGTAGTGTTTTGTTGTGGTATTTTGGATTCGCTGCCGTGTTTCGTGGACGGCAGGAATTCTGGGGACCCTGCTGAGAGTGTTGTCTCACTAAGTTATTCTCTTGTCGCCTTACTAATTTTGATTTTTTAGTTGTTGACTTCGAGTCAGTGTGTTGTTTGTTAGTTTTTTGTTACTCATTGTTATCATGCCTGTCTCTCTGGTGCCTGAATACTTGTTGAAGGAGGATCTCCATTTTGAGTTGTTGGCTCGTGGGCTTACTCCGGGTTCCGACTGCGAGTCCATGCGGAAGCAACTGCGGGATAATATGGACCTGGACACGACTTGGCCTAGGGATTTGACGTTCCAGAAACAGAGGCCCATTTTGGAGGCTAAGTTGGAGACTTTTGAAAATAGTCAGGAGGACTGGTTGGAGTCGCCGCCTACTGGCCGAGAGAGGGCTAGGTATTTGTCCCGGCTTACCCATCTACATATGAGGCTGTCGCTACTTAGAGTCAAGCTCACTAGTTCTTGTGATAAGGAGTGGTTGGAGGAACGCATCACCTTGGTTGACGGCCTGCTGACTGTACTCGAGAGGGACGAGAGGGCAAAGGCTCCTGAAAAAACTTTGTCTGCGGTTGACTCTGCTGCGGCTGTTAAGGGTGATGGCCAGATCCCTGGGTCAGTCGTTGCGGAGGTGTCTGGTGTGGACGGGGCCAGGGGGCCTGTGACCCAAATGCCTGCTGGATCTGGAGGACTAGGGACTGTGGTGACGGGATCCTTTGTGCAGTATCACAAGCTTCCAAACCCACTTACCCCGTTGCTGCAGCGACTACCAACGGTGGATGGTCTAGATACTGAAGCCTTGCTGCGGTTTCTTTCTGAGATCCTGCGACTGCATGACTTGCCTGGTCTTCAGGGAGCGAGCTTCCTGCATGTCATCTCTCCGTTTTGTAGGCCACCTTTGGGTGACTGTCGTCTGGTTCGAGTTCTCCAGAGGGGTGGTACCCTAGATGATTTTCATAGGGAGGCTTTGGATTTCTTTGTTCCTAATCCGTTGAGGGAACGTCTTCGTGTGGAGAAATTCTTTAGGCCTCAGGGCAACGGAGAGAGTTTGGCAAAGTTTGTGGCCGAGGTGAGGGACACTGATAGGGTTTTAAGGCTCGATATCCCCGAAAGTACTGTGGTCACCACCATTCTTGAGGGTCTCAATCCTGAAGAGAGGTCCCGTTTGGTTTTTGCTGGTCACCCTTCCACCTTTTCTGAACTGGACCGTCTGTGCATTGCTTCGCGCAGCGTGCAGTTTGCTGACCGGCAGAGGGCGGAGAGGAACAATCATCGTTCCATCCAGCCCTCCAGGGCTGTCACGGCCGTACAGAATCCCATAGATGGGCCACACCACTCAGGTGGGCTTCGTCTACCCATCTGCTATGCCTGTGGTGAACGAGGTCATACTCGTCGGGAGTGTCCTAGGAGATATCGCACTGGACCAAAAAACTAGATCAAAGGGGGGTTTTATCTGAAGTTCCCCCGAGGTCTAAGAAAAAATTTCAAAAAAATAGTACCTGTGCGAAAAATTTGATTAATAGTTTGGACACTATGAGCCTAGCAGAAAAGGGAAACCTACGGCTTAGGACAGCATCTTCGGTGTGCCCTTATATCAATATCTTAGTGGGAGACTCAGTGCATAAGGCCCTAGTTGATTCCGGGTCAGCCTGTACCCTCATCTCTTCCCGTTTTTTTGAAGCCATTTCAAGGTTAGGTTTGGTGAAGCACACCGAGGAGTCTTCTTTAACTTGCTGGACTGCTTCTAATTCCCCTCTTCCAATTTCAAGGAAGGCTTCAATCAAGTTTAAGGTTGAATGTTTTTCGTGGGTGTGGAGCTTCCTTGTGGCCCAGGACCTGAGTATGGATTGTATTTTGGGGGCGGATTTTATTCAAAAGACTGGTTTGGTGCTGGATCTTCAGGCGGGCCAGTGCTATTTCAAATTCAATCGGCGAGTGTCAGTCCCCTTTTCCGATAATTTCAAATCGACACCGCAGGTTGGTGAGGTGGAGTGTGAGGAAGGTTCTGCCCCTGGGGACCCGTTCGGTCACTTGGATGAGGAGCAAGCTGGGGTTCTCCGTGAGCTTTGCTCAAGATTTCCGGAGGTCCTCACACCCAAGCTCGGTTCTACCCATCTTATTGAATATGAAATTCGTCTGACTGACACTCAGCCAGTACGCTCCCACCCATACAAGTTGGCTCCTCCAAAGATGGAGGTTATGCGTGGTATCATCAAGGATCTCTTGGATCAAGGAGTTATTGAGCCCTCAAACTCATCGTATGCCAGTCCAGCGTTCTTGGTTCCAAAGCCTAATGGAAAACATCGTATGGTGGTTGACCTAAGAAAACTTAATGCCAAAATTGAAATAGACTCAGTACCTCTCCCCGATCTCCATTCTGCTTTTGATTGGTTCGGTAAGGCCAAATTTTTCACTATATTTGATTTGAACCAAGCATATCATCAGATTCCGTTGAAGAAGGAATCACGTCCTCTCACGGCCTTCTGTGTTCCGTGGAATTTGTATCAGTACCGATCTGTGCCTATGGGGCTAGCTTTGGGGGCCCAAACGTTAACTAGGTTGCTTGACTCCATCTTCCACGATGTGAAGTTCAGGTATGTCTTTAATTATCTTGATGACCTTCTGGTCTACAGTGAGTCTTTCACGGAACACGTTAAACATCTTGAGGAGGTCTTGGTTAGGTTGGGTAGGGCTGGCCTTACAGTCAATCCGGAGAAGGTGTCTTACGCCAAGTCTGAAATATCGTTTCTCGGTCACCTCGTGTCGTCTAGGGGTGTATCTATAGATCCTGCCAGGACCCAAGGCGTTCGGGATTTTCCTCCTCCGAAGGATGCCAAGGGTGTTGCCAGATTCATCGGCATGGTTAATTTCTACCGTAGGTTTATTCCTGACTGCCGAGGTGGCCGCCCCTCTGAACGCCTTAAGAAGGAAAGACGCAAAGTTCGTTTGGGGTGAAGATCAAGAACGTGCTTTTCAACTGCTTAGGGAGGCCATTATCCAACCTCCTGTGCTGCGAATACCGGACTTTAGTAGGCCCTTCATCTTGCAGACTGACTCCTCATCCTGTGCTGTAAGAGCTGTGCTTTCTCAAGAATTCGACGGCGCTCGGCAACCTATAGCTTTTGCATCTAGGACTTTGACCCTTCAGGAAAAGAAATCTTCTATTTATGAGCTGGAGTGTCTGGCGGTCGTTTTCGGCATGGATAAGTTTCGGAGGTTCCTAGAGCATTCCGAATTTCTGCTGGAAACTGACAATCAGGCTCTTTCCTGGCTATTGGCCCATCCTCGACAACTCGGGAAGATTGGTCGCTGGGTTGTCAAAATTGCGGCCTTTAAATTCAGGGTGCAGCACATTCGCGGCACCCAAAACGTCGTCGCCGATGCTCTTTCTAGAATGTATCATCTACCCAGCGATCCTGTTGATTCTCAAGCACCGTTGTGTGGGACTGTGATGTTGGATTTCCCTGCTGCCTTTGAGAGTTTTGGCTCTCACCAACTTCAAGACCCCGAGTTGTCAAACATCATTGGTGAGCTCCAGGAGGGAGAAGCCCACTCTCCTTACTTCTTGTCCAAGGGTGTCCTCTGCTGTCGTGCCCGACGCGGAGGTGGTCCCAAGATTGTTCTGCCGAGTGCCCTCATACCGATGGTCTTTTCCTATTTTCATGTTTCTCCCGTGGGCGGTCATTTAGGGATTCACAAGACCATCGCTAAAATCAGAGATAAGTTTATCTGGAAGAGTATGGACAGAGACATTGCTGGTAGAGTACGAGCTTGTCATCTTTGCTCGGTCAGTAAACCAGCACAAAATACCAAATTAGGACTTCTTTCCTCCGAGGTGGCGGAGCGGCCTCTTGAAAAAGTGTTCATTGACTATGTGGGGCCCTTTCCCCGTAGCAAGTCAGGGAACACCTCCCTGCTTGTCGCTGTGGATGCTTTCTCTAAGTTTTGCTGGTTGATTCCTCTTAGGAGTGCCACGGCGTCGCTCACCGTCAAGGCACTCAAGTCCCGCCTTCTACAGAATTTTGGAGTGCCCGCCACCTTCGTCTCAGACAACGGCACACAATTCGTGTCGAGGGAGTTTCATCGCTTCTGTTTTGGGCATGGAATCAAACATGTTACGACATCTCCTTACTACCCCCAGCCTTCTCATGCTGAGCGGTTCAACCGCAATCTCAGAGCCGCCCTCATCGCTTATCACGCTGAGAAACAAACTACCTGGGATGAAAACCTGAGCTGGCTTCAGTTAGCCTTCAATTCTGCTCTTCCCGAAAGTCATGATTCCACGCCTTTTCAGGTCATGTTTAGTCGTCCTCCTTCTGATCCCTTGTCTAATCTCTGGAGTCTGGATAGTCTTCTATCAGTGCCTGGTACTCCCAATGTGAGTGACACTTGGGAAGCAGTCAGGGTTAAGCTCCTACAGTCTAGGGAAAGGGTGAGGAGAAAATTCAATAAGGGACGTATTGCTAACCCCTTCCAGGTGGGGGATCTTTTCTTTTGTAAGGCCCATCCGGTCAGTTCGGCCGTGGATAAACGGGCAGCCAAACTTTGCTATCGGTGGACAGGTCCTTACCGGATTCTTCGTTTTCTCTCCCCAGTTACTGCTGAGTTGGTTGATCCCATATCGGGGAGGTTGTGGCGGAAGGCCCACGTTTCTCATCCGAGGCCTCCTGTCTTTTTCGCTAACTCGGAACAATTTAAGTCATGAATTAAAAACTAAGCAGTATAATTTTGCTTTTAATTAATACATAATTCAATGTTTCTCCGTTTCATTTACGTCAACACAATCAATATAGTAGATCAGAGTAACACAATATCCAATACAGTCTGGACGATGGCTGGTCTGATGGCAGAAATTTACCGCAACTTGATTCTGCCTCTATTGCCGCGATAATTAGTTTGTGGCCGATGGTACCGGGTACTAAACCGAACTAGCAAATACGTTTTTGGATGAGTTCTGTTCTATAGCACGAGAGAAAGTTTGGCCATTCACTTTTAAAAGGCAGAAACTTACCTCAACCTGATTCTGCCTCTATTACCGAGAACATTTACATTGTGGTGAATGCCACTGTATAATAAGCTGAGGTAGTAAATACAGTTCCAGGTGATTTCTGGTCTATAAATACGATATACAGTCCAGAATGCAAAAAAATAGTCGTTGTAAAAGTCAAAGTGAAGGAAATTTACCGCAACTTAATTTTGACTTATAGATGGGGTTATTTATAGTCAATGCCACCGGACACCAAGCCCATCTAGCAAACACGGTGATAAATGATGTCTGCTCTATGTATGCGAGATACACGCTAGGATAAAGAAAATTAGTCGTAAAATTTAAGTGCGAGGAAACTTTCCGCAACTTGTACCTGCCTCTTTCACGGTATTATTTCGATTGACATAGAATGTAACGGATAATAAACCGAGTGGCAAACTTGGTTCCACATGTGTTGTACTCCATTCACACGGCTTTACATGACTGAGTGATACAAGCCAGGTTTCGGGAATAGGTCACTATGAAACCCAGGATTATAACCTGAATCACAGTCGAATTTAACTGGTATTAGCTATGGTACAGAACGTGTACGCGAAATAAGTAATTATCATAATAGTTATAAAATAAAATTTTGCTTAAAAGTTGGTTTAATATGTAATATTTCAAATCAAAAATTTTCTCCTGTTGAATATAATTGGTTTTAAAATTATGTAACTAATTTAAATCTTAGATTATTTTAATACCTCAAATCAGGTTTTTACACCGTAAAAAGTATATTTAATTCACCATTATAGCTACCGGAAGTTACTATTGCTTTAGGTAAACATGTTTAATACTGACAAAGTTGAGGAAAATTGAATAATGCACGGAATTAATTAGTGAAGGCTCGAGGCCGTGACGTGATCTAAGGTAATTAGTGAGACTTTCTGTAACTTGGGATCAGCCGCAGCAAGTCAAACACAAGTTGGTAACTTAGGGCACGCCATCCGCAGTAACTGTTTGCTGCAACTCTCTACCTATTGTTTGGCCAGAGTGCTTTAGGAACTTCGGCAAAAAGAGATTGATCTCAAAATATAAATTTATTCAATAAAATCCACGATTTTTCTACCAAAACTTGTATGAGTTCAAGCTTTGTAAAACACTTTTTAGTATATTATGAGTCATAGATTGAATTTAGAGTAAAACTATAACGACATAAGTTAACGAATTCGTGTATATATAACAATGTCTTCTTCTTACTAATGTTTTCAAAGTTAAACTTAATTTAAATATACATCACACTAAACACAATATTCTAATACACAATTACATTATATGTTCGTGTGTGTATGTGTGTGTGTGTGTGTGTGTGTGTGTGTGTGTGTGTGTGTGTGTGTGTGTGTGTGTGTGTGTGTGTGATTGTGTTTAAATTTTTGCAACAACATAGGGAATGTTCCTATTTCAAATTTTATTAACATCCATAAGTTTTATGTTACCTAATAAATCCCACTTAATATAAAATATTTATGAATCAATTCAAATAAATAATATTATAAAACTTAATCATGTTCCACTGAGCACTTTATATATGTTTCTATATTTCTTTACTAAACTAGATACCAGTTCTTTTTTACTTGTTAATTAAAATAAATAAAAAATGTCTTTTATGACTAAATACATGTTATGCTATTTTCATACAAAATATCTTAAAATTACACTTTTATAGAGAATGCATTTATATATTGAATTATGTACCTATAGATAAAGATGTACATAACTTACAAGAAAAATTTACACACAAGTCAGCTTTAAAGAACACATAATAGGGAGTTTAAAGATGTATTTGAATCAAGTTACTTGTAAGGGTGAACATTTTAACACAAATTTTTGAGATCAAAGTCTCCTTTTGACAAACAATAAACATTTATTCTCACGTACAAGACTCGATACAGTGCAGCTTTTTACCTTGTGGGATAAAATTTTCCAACATTCACACTGACGGATCGTCTCTAATTTACTGAGGGTGTCCATGTTTGCCAGTAACAGCCGAGGTTCACGTGTCTGTGTTATGTATGGAGGCCATGTATTCTCTTGTACACGACTTAATACTTTGCCGTTATTTAACTTGTTTAATAAAAATACCATTACAATCTTTGTCGATAACTTTTTATTTTTAAACACCATCACCACATCTATAAATATACATGTCCTAATAAAATTACACAATTTACTTTTTGGTTATGATGTAGATTACATAAAAATAATTTATTCATTATTTAACTAAAAATGTATTAAATGTTTACTTGTTTTAACGCTGTATATATATATATATATATATATATATATATATATATATATATATATATATATGTGTGTGTGTGTGTGTGTGTGTGTGTGTGTGTGTGTGTGTGTGTGTGTGTATTAATTTAAGTAAAGACCGGCCGTACAACTAAAGGGAAATAAAATTTTACTACATTATAATTATCTAAAAATAATGATTTTTATACGTTTTTAAATAAAGACTATTCCATAGTATAATAAGTTGACCGTAACAATGATTTGTATATATATATATAATTGTATTGTTGAAATGTTTTTACAATAGATTCTTTATATACAGTTTTTGAACAAATCTTATCAAAACTGTCTAATTATTAAATATTTATTAAATATCCGTACCTTTTATAAATGAGTGTTTTTTCTATCTAATTCAATATTATTTTCACTCTCGAGTTAATCAGGTTTTCATATGTATTTATAATATCTTAAACAATATTTTATATTACAGTGTTTTAACCGCCCAGTCCAGCAAAGTTAAGAGAAGGAAGGGTCGTCTTACTTGACTCGCAAATGGTATTAACCGCTCCCCTTCACTGCGCTTTGATCGCTTTCTGTAGCGTACGATCTGCAATATGTTCCTCTTTATAAAAGAATAAATATAACCGCATTTATGTGATTTATTTGTAAACAATAATATGGAGTAATTAGTGTTTTATTCAAGAGATGTACTGGGGACAGACAGATTGACAAAAACACACATGAAAAATTATTTGTCGGTAAAAATATGAAACTGTACAAGCCTACGGAGGGAATGAAACTTACCCAAACTCCAAGGTTGGACATACACCATCGTATAAATCATTTAATTCTATGAATAAATGAAGTCTTATGCAAAATTTAGAATATTCATATTTAATATTTCTCAAGAATTCTTAACTCAGGATACATTTACATGTTTTTAAACGTAACTTTAAGTTGTTAGTACGTTTTTAAGACGAAAGAACAGTTCATGATAGATGAGATGATTTTGGGTCATTATATTCATGCACTTATAAATCAATAGCTAGGTGAAGTCTCAATTTTGTGTACCTAAATATTAGCTCGTTTATAAAGGTTCGGAACAGTTAAAAAATTGGGTTAAAGTTAAACTTATATCATAACAGTTTTTATATAATTTATAGTAAGGTTGAAATAGATCTGTAATTATAATAAATATAAATAAATACATAAACAATATTAAATTAAGGCTCTTTAAAGAATAAACGATACAGCAAAATTATCTAGTTATTAAGTGTGCTACTCTCCAACTTCTAGTTCTCACGTTTCTCTAAATACAGTGTTAGTTGAAATCGATTTAATATTAATCTAGTTGCGGTCGATCAATGATTTGATATTTATTGGTGATACCAGCATACATGTAGATGATGAAATATATAGTACATTACAGTATGAGAATATTATGCCTACATTAGGTCTGCATAGGCATAGCCTATATTTTCCTGTACAAGAGAGGAAGTAAGAATTAAAACAATCAACACAAACATGAATATACCATATATATTTAATAAGTATTGTAGAACTTAACACAATGGTGTGATATTGGCGAAATACCAGATCATAAGCCTGTTTCAATGAAACTGGAATGTGATATTTGCGTGTAAAAGTTAAATATACATAATTATTATTTAATATATCAATTTATTTAAAACTTAGGAAATTAGATTGGGATAAAATATTAGCAATAACATGAACAATCATGCCTTTGAAGTGTTAAAAATGAAGTCTGATGAGATTTATGATGGTATTAAAATTACAGTTTTAGTAAATAAATGTTCACGGACCACTCTAGCAAGTGCATGATCAGCAGCATCTTATTAACAGAGTCAGGACCGTACGCTACACTCAGTAATTCCTTGAGGCCAATGATAGTCATTACGTAACCAATGTTGTTAGAAATGACGTTAGGAGATTTAATCTCATAGTGTATACTGACTCTTGAAATCATTATTTGTGGTGGTGAAGCGGTAACAATTGCTTGTGTCTTCCAGGTAATGCCTGGTCAAATGCTGTTAATATGCTGTTTTTTTACTACATAGTTATGCTGCATACTGCAAGGTATTAAATAATGTGTTATAATGAGATACAATGATTCATGGAGAAGTGATCACCTTGTCTCTAACACTTGTTTGCCCCTTAGCTAAGGCTATTATGGATTCTTTCCACTCTGGTACTGTCACATTATGCTGTGTATATTTAAAAATACAATTTCATTTTATTTTTTTAAACACAATATATCACTTTATTATTTTTTCATATTACAATATGTCTGTTTGGCATGTTGTAGTACTGATAACAGACAAGCATTACTGCACTAAAAATATTCACATAGAAGTGTAAAAACATATCCAAAGAAGCAATGACTTATTTATTTTTAATGTATTGTTATCAAATTATCTACGCTCTAGTATACTATCATCTACAATTAGTTGAAAATGCACAGTAGATATTTTTTATTAGTGTTGGTTACTTCCAAAACCACTCTTCCATGGAAAAATCTCTATAACTTTCAAGCTTTCAATTGAAGTCATATACGATGAAAAAAATGTCATTTTTAAGTTTGTAGTAGTATGTTCTACAGTCTGCAGCAACAGTGGAAACTGAACCAACGGAAGAATTGAGGAATAAGAAGAGTTTGAAATACACAAGGAAGAAGAACTTCCTTTACTACTTATCTCCCTTGACATAGAAGACGACAAGGAGGATTGCACCAGCCAGGTGAGATGTACAGAAAGACCCAGAACCCTCTCAATTAATTTTAATACATGTTTATGGCTATGGTAAATCGTTAAATATTTATTTACTAAGTGCTATTTCCTACAAAGTGTAACTTGTATAAAAACATATTTATATACAATTATTAAGGGCATATTCATCTTGAAGTAAATTTAATTCTCTACAATCTTCTTTTTACAACATTTTCTGTTAAATTCGGACTTCAAGTCAATGACAGGTAAGTACAGTACAAGCAACGAAGGGAAAATATTGAAGAGATAAGCTTCTTACACAGGAGATTAATACGTGTATCCCACTTCTGACCATGCATCAAGTCAAGTCTAAACATATTTTTAATGTGTACGTTTAATTTTTGAATCATGGAATGTAAGTTCAAACTAATCATTATTAGTACTATTTAATCCAATATAATAACGAATGTTTTATGTATAGAAATTAAAATAATCCAATTGGCACGGAACCACCTCTTGTGTTTCTCAAAGCACTTGTATATCTTTTGAAGAGATTATTACTATTTATTCTATGATATATAATACTCATAGTGCCACAGCATATAAAGTAACGATAAGGTTAAGCAAACCATGACAAGTATTCAGATTGGTCTTGATTCTGGTACTGTCTGTCTTGTCTGAATTGATTTAAGATATTTAGAAAAATCGTTGAAAATAATGAACAAGGAACATAGGACAAACCTTGATGAACGGAAGTTCGAACTAGCAGGAACTCTAACCTGAATAGAGTATCTTTTATGAGGAAGCTGATGACGTTGTAGGCGTTTGTTAAATACGACTCGAATCACATCAACATAATGCCCGGATTGCCGTAATTTTCAATTTTCACATGGGGCCCTATATATATATATATCGAGTCTTATTTAACAAACGCCTATATATATATATATATATATATATATACATATATATGCAATAGAAAAATACAAGAACACATTGTTATGCGTGCGCTAGGACATTGTTGAACTGATAAGAAGGTTGACGTTAATAATTTGTCATATAGAACTGAAACTATATATATATATATATATATATATATATATATATATATATATATATATACATATATATCTATCTAAACACACAAATATATTTTTGTAGCCTATGTAAATTTTCCTACCCATTCCAGTTTTCGCAATACCCTTAAGTACACTGGATTAGAAACAAACCTTTTAGGACACTACTTGTCCAAAAATATGCAATATTATAAAACCATTTCTTTATTTTGATAGATGAGAATGTTGCACTTAAATTTGTGCATAAATTGTAAATATCCAACGTCAATAACTGTTCTACCATAAATATTTAAATATTCATGTGCATTTTGCTTACGGATGAAATTTGCTGAAGGGATATTCGTTCCCTCCTTTGAACAGTTAAAATATTTTTATTAGTAACAGCATTATGCATTCCCCAATGTGAACCTTTTATGCTATTGGTATTATTTTTATAATGGTAAGAGGTTTGCTGGTACTCAATAGTTTGAATACCGAGCTCAAAGCACTTACCGATCGAACATAGACATATATAGAGTCACTCCACTCTTTCCTTTCACACAACAAAGAGCTGATCGACTGACAAGTAAATGGTCTCTGACGTCATGTACGTTTGCTGAGTTGCGTGTGTTGAACCGATTAAGCAAACTTGCCTCCAGCTTGATACCTGACATTAAAGTCAAACAAACTTCCCAACAGACTTGGGACACGATGAATCACTGAAGTGATCTTTGATACAATCAGGAAATTGTGAGTACTGATGACGGCTTTGTACAAGCGTGCAGGATATGTACTATCACTAGATTTCTGGTTGTTGCCATTATGGTTTTAATATTTTATATTAAGCTTTTTCACCTAAAACATTCATAAATTTATTCTTAAAATCCATGTGTGACATCCTAAGACAAAAACGTTGTGTAATATAATATATGGTAAGGTTTTTGAACTAACACGAGAATGTATCACTGCCCGAGTTTGATTACAAGGTATAATCTGAAATATATGACCATTTCTGATACAATATGCTGCTGGTATCTAAACATAGCATTAGATATTTGCAGCCTTGAAATACTATTCGATAGTGCTACCTTTTCAGAACAATGAACAATTGATAATTACTCATAACAATACGTTAGTTCATTATAACATTGTCCAAATACAAGCTTTACATACCATCTAGTATACAAAGCTTTACTTAACTTAACTTTACTACTTTAACTATGTAAATTATACTCACCAAAAAAGAAAATATGTATTGATCTTCAAAACACATATTCACAAACGTAGAATTATGTTATCTTAGCAACAAATTTTTAATTATTTAAGAAAGCTTTCCGAACCTAACTCAAAAGATTTAAATTACGAAACGAGTAATTTTAAGGATATAGAGTATTACTTTCATTGCACAAAGTAATGTTGATTCCTGCATATTTTACAACTTGGATGGTTTAATTAACTAATACAGTATCCTTTTAAAAGTATTTTTCCTAAAATGACAACCTTTATCAAAACTAGCAGTTTTGTTGTAAATTATTTTTTACAACACTTTTTTAAATATTCCTTAGTAAAATATTATTAAAAACTGTAAAATAACAGCCTAAACCTTTTTATTTAAAACGTAGTAAACAAATAATTATTACCGGATCTTGTAAAATATTCTATTATGAATAGTGATTTAAGCGTCTCGAGGGGCTACTTGTTTTGCTTGGCGTTTGTAAACCTCTGGGATTTGAAGTCCTGCTTCATTTCTTTAGATCTTTCCGAGTTTGTAACAAAAAAAGATGTTTTTAATTTCCTTGGTTTTCCGCCTGTGACCTTTAGCGATGTCTTCTAGTGTTATCAGCTATATATAAAATTTAATTTTCGCCTACAGCTTCCTGTGTTCATAACAGCAATTATTTGGAACATTTGAGTATAATTTATTGTTGCTCTTCAGAGTCAGTTTGGTATTTTTAGGATTGTGTGGTATCTCGATAATTTTAAGACACCTATTTATACGTAAAATGACGATTTATAGTTATATATAGAATAAAAATTACTTTTAATTTGTTTCCATTCGTAAAACTCAGTAAAGTAAGGTTGGGAAGGTTCTACAGCAATAATATTTCTGTTATAGGTTATAATCGGTCACCAATATCCTTTATAATATAAAAGAATACTTTATGAATTTGTTAAATCAATGTTAAATTATAAGTAGCACTTCAGTCACAGCCGGTATATGATGCAGTTAAACTAATGAATGTATCAGCTGCTGCCCCTAGCGGCGGGCATGAGAACTAAAACCCATTAGCTGGTGGCTGTGTCTCCAACCACAACAGTCCAATCCCGCCCCAGGGCCGTCCATTACGCTCTGCACAGTTCCACCATTGCTTTCATATCAACTTGCATTTACTTACTGACAAATGTGAAAGTTAAATACTGCTCGCATATCGCGTACGAGTTTATTAAGTTATAACTTCTTGGATAGCATCAAAGTATTATTATTTTCAGACTTATTATAATTATATAAGGTGAGCGTTAGTGTAGCTTATTACTCGAGGAATTGGAGAATTTCATTCTGTGTAACTGTCTATCTTTCTGCATGGTGTCTCGATAATAAAGTGACTATAAGCTTGAAATATTGCATGAAGCTTTTTGGCTATCTAGGGATCACTGAATTTGATTATGTTGCATGTCACTTTAGAAGAATTTGGTTAATCGTAAATGAATGTTTTTAAATTTTATTGTTTTTAACCAATTAGAGAACTAGAATACTATTTAGATCTTTAAGCAAGCCAATTAAAATAATATTCATTATTGACATGTAAAACTTTATTCACGCAATAAATACAAAAATTAATAGAGTGGAAAGTCAGCATTAAAAATGTGGGCAAAATATTGATTTTACCGCATTCTTGTTGTAGTATCCTACCTAACTAAATGAAACATTTATTATCTGAATATTGCTATGAAACCTAAGTTAGTGAATAAAAACATGAATAGATATTGATGGAAGATATATTAAAAAGACGTTGAATTTTAATTTAAATCTTTATTTATACCTAGGAAGAAATGAGCTGATTGTGTATGTAAACTATGTTATTTGGCCGAGTGTCATTGAAGTCTATCGCTCATTGGTACTTTTCTTTTATCTTCCGGGAATTAAACATTTGTTTTCTATACGAGTGTTTATTCACAGGACATCTAAAGAATGATATGAATTATATTGAGACTTGTAAGCAACGTCAGCGAAGGCTGTTACGCGTAACGTTGTGTGTGTGTGTGTGTGTGTGTGTGTGTGTGTGTGTGTGTGTGGCGTATTGCTTATCCTGGTGTATTTAAAGCAGGTGATAAATAAAGAAAAATGCCTTTTTATTTCAACTATTTCTTGGTACATTGTAACAAATAAGCCTAATGGCTCATGTCATACAACCACAAAACGAAGAAATAAAATTACTGGGTCTAAAATAAAATACTTCAAATTAACACTGTTGGTAATAACTAAATTAATAAGAACTGTATGACTGTCTAATAATTACATTATAATAGTCTCTAATTGTTTTTCGTAAAGTGTAAAGGGAAATAACACCTCTGATAAATTTGGGAAGATTTATCTCATAAGAGATATATTACTTGTATCGGGAGTATAAGATTTACAAAATCTATTGCGAGGGAATAGATTTTGTTAGAGTAGTAATTTAAACAGTTTCTACAGACAAAAAACACTTAGGAACAGTACATAAAATATTATAAACTATCGGAAATACCGGAAATTAGATTACGCTGCTCATATCACTGAAGTTAATGCTTTGTTCTAGCTTGAAGTTAATGCCGCATATAACGAAACCGACATGGTAATTTATTTTATCTCTTTTTTATCTATTTATTTGAGAAAAATGTACCGATTATCTTAATGGTTATTGTTCTTGAGGATGATAATCGAGCCTGATAATACACCTCTATGATTTTTTGAGCGTACCTTACCAACCACAGTGCCTACTAATAGTAGTAATTTTTGATTATTCGTTAAATGGTAAAGTGTTCCTGGTATTTAGAATTATGTCTTGATTTGGCTATTAAAGAACATAACCAATCCTCAAATTCTCTCGTGTGACTCAAACTGTCTAAGTGTAGTCAACAGTCTTCTTATTATGTCAATAACAATAATATTCTGACAAATTTCTATCTTTATTCGTATGTAAAACAGTACCACAACGGCCTTGTTGGATTGACGATGATATGAATTACACGATTAGAATCGTACAACAGGCTAGTGGATATTTTAGTATTATTAAACTCCTCCAAGACCATCGATTACAAGTAAAACCCCCTTCCTTCTTTTCAAAATAAAGAATTATTGTTTCTCCGATGTTAATTGGTTCAGTGTCTCAGAGGAAACCTGTTACTCGTGTGTTCCCATAGGGGTCTTTCCTTGGACCTGCGAGTAAAAACTAGTTATATTATAATTACAAATTAATAAACCAAAATTAATCTTGACACCACATCGAAACTTGAACTTACAAGTTGTTTACCGAATTACCTAAAAACAAACTGAAAATCTCTTGACTCTCTAAGAACACTGATCTCAAATGGACTGACCAAGTAGTGAAGTGCAGATAACTGCTTGCTGGAATCCACGATTGGAAGCGGGATACTATGTACCTGCCATTCACTGTTCAGGTAGCACTCACACACACTTCAATTACTGTGATGTCGCGGAGAGTGACATGACTGTCGAACAATTGGACATACTTCAGCGTGCTCAGTAATATTGAAATAGATTAGTTTTCAATATCCGACGTTATAAATAATTTACATAATTTTTTAAGCTGATGTCATTCGTGAAATTTAATCAACTACCTAGATCGTATATTCAGTCTATTTTACAATTCATTATTGAAACTTAATTTCCTATTTACCTATTTGGTAATTTTTACTTTATCTCTGGTATAAGTAAGCGATCTAAAAGAAATGGAGCCACATTATTATAAAATCTAATTCATCGATGAATAATTCTAAAAGGTTCTTCACTGTTCTGCCTTGTATCCTTTAGTGCGTTTTCACCGATGGTATTAGATGTATTGATAACCGTGCTACAATACATCACGGAAGGTTGGAGACTTGCTGTTCTTGGGCATGTGGGGTATGATGTGCGGTGGTTTCGGTTGCGTTTATGTGGTGGTCACCTCGTGTGTTAAAATGGTAAAATGTGTTTTTGACGTTATTTCTGCATCTAGGATTTTTTAAATTTACTACTATATATATATATATATATATATATATATATATATATATATATATATATATATATATATATATATACAGGGTGATTCATGAAGTTCTCCCCCCACTTCTACAGCACATTGTACTAGTAAAAATAATGAAAAAATGTTATATAAACATAGGTCCGAAAACGCTTCGTTAGCGAGTTACAGCTAGCGAAAGATTTCGCCTGAATTCCTGGGTAAAGAGTAAAATAAAGCCAAACTGAACTTTTGGAAAGGTTAATTAAGTAAGAAATATCGTGGATTCTTATGTATTTTTACCTGATAAAGCTAATAAAATAGGTTTCAGAACTGTACCTGTAGTAGTTTTTGAGGGATTTAGGGTTAAATGCAAAAAATTGGGGCACGAAACTATGTTTTTTTAAGTTTGATGTACAATAACTTTGTTAAATTGGTAATAAATACATAAAATCAACAAACATTAATTGTAGAGATTTTAATTCTGAGAAAATTGATATAATCAAAGTCTAAAATAAAACAGAAATGAGTACCAAAAAATCGATTTTATTCAGTATAATACATTACTAGTTTTAAGCAAAATTAATCAGGTTGGGCCAACCTTTCGCACCTTTTTATAATAGATGTTCGAAAATGAGGCCATCATTATCAATACATTTTGCAGCACGTTTGTGTACTGCTTTTGTTGCGTTTCTTAATTTTTCAGGACTTCCCTATATCTGCACAGCCGAATCCATAATACGGGCAATTAATTCATCACGAGAAGTTACTTTTGTCTTGTATACAATGTCTTTCATCCATCCCCAGATGCAATAATCCAATGGAGATAGATCTGGTGATCTTGGTGGCCAAGGGTGAGGCCCTCCACAACCAATCCAGTGTCCAGGAAATTGATGATTTAAGTAAGCAGAAACGGCACGTGAAAAGTGGGGAGGTGCTCCGTCATGCTGGAAGTACAAATTTTGCCTGAGATGTAAAGGAACATTCTCTAACAGCTGCGGCAACTCTTCTTGAAGGAAATGCAAATAGAACTCAGCATTTAGGCGTCCAGGTAATATGAAAGGTCCAATCAGCCGATTGTGCAAAAGGCCACACCAGACATTGACGCTAAATCGGTGTTGAAAGTTCTGTTCCACTACCTCATGTGGATTTTCTTCTGCCCATGAGTGTTCATTGTGCAAGTTATTGACACCATCCCGAGTGAATTGTGCCTCATCCGTAAACAAAATACGCTTGTAGAGTTGATTATTAATATTCAAAAAGTTGCAAAACTCCAAGCGAAGCGGGCCATCCCCTAGCTGTAGATGTTGAACCTTTTGTTTATGAAACGGATAAAATTTGTTTCGATTAAGTGACCTCCACACCGTTGATTGCGAAACTCCTATCCGCCTAGAAATACGTCGTGTACTTACACCTGGACTGCGATGAACAGCATTAATAACAATATCATCATCAAGTTGGACAGCTCGTTCATAATTGGTTCTAGTACTTGGTAGTGATCCTGTTTCCCGAAGAGTACGAAAAGTTCCTGAAATTGTTTTGGTATCTGGAATCCTCCTATTAGGGTAACGTAGTTCATATTCTTCTACAGCAGCTCTAGCATTACTATTACAGTAACCCAAAATAAAAACCATATCAGCGTATTCCTCTGATGTAAATAAGCAAGGCATTTTTTCGCTGAATAAACAATCGAATTATAACTCACAGAAAAATTGCATTTAATAACACGATTCACAGAACCCGATCTCCTGCTGTAGCTTGCAAAAAACACCACTAATACACAGTTCTAACGTAACAGTACAGAATACCATTGTTGATCAGCTGTTATTCGTGCGTTACCAACTTAGAAATTAATAAAACAAAAAACTGCATTTCGATGATTAGTAAACAATAATGGGAAAATGTTTGCTTCATTTATTTTCGAACATTAGATGTAAATTTTTATTTAAAAAAAATACAACGATATAAAACATGATATTTTTATTTACAAACAAATTTATTTAACAGTTAATCTTGTTTTCTCAATTTATCTCATCATTAAGGAACAAACATTTTGTTTTTGTTTTATTTTAACTAAATACCGTACGGTATTTCTTTACAGCTAGTAATGTATTATACTGAATAAAATCGATTTTTTTGGTACTTATTTCTGTTTTATTTTAGACTTTGATTATATCAATTTTCTCAGAATTAAATTCTCTACAATTAAGGTTTGTTGATTTTATGTATTTATTACCAATTTAACAAAGTTATTGTACATCAAACTTAAAAAAACATTGTTTCGTGCCCCAATTTTTTGCATTTAACCCTGAATCCCTAAAAAACTACTACAGGTACAGTTCTGAAACCTATTTTATTAGCTTTATCAGGTAAAAATACATAAGAATCCACGATATTTCTTACTTAATTAACCTTTCCAAAAGTTCAGTTTGGCTTTATTTTACTCTTTACCCAGGAATTCAGGCGAAATCTTTCGCTAGCTGTAACTCGCTAACGAAGCGTTTTCGGACCTATGTTTATATAACATTTTTTCATTATTTTTACTAGTACAATGTGCTGTAGAAGTGGGGGGAGAACTTCATGAATCACATGAATGTACATAAAGTCCTGCACAAGTATAATATTTTCTGAACGACAACAGATAGATCAACAAGATTTGGTACATCAACACTGCACCTAAAAATCTACTTTTTGAAGGAACTATCAATTTTCTGTAATATCATGGGGACGTCCCGCAAGGAGTCAGAAGAAAATCTTAAATAGGAGCATAGGTCAATATGCACATCATTTTAAATGGCTTATCTAGCAGAGCTTAATGCCGCAAACCGCACTCAAAAAAATTGATCCAGTACAAAATGGCGGCTGTTCAAAAGTTTTATTTCAAAAAGATGTTTACTTACCAAATGTTTTCAGAGTAAATGTTCGAATTGTTCATTTAAATTTTGAGGCTTTGTTTTGTAGACGTTGTCCTTGGTAACCCCAAACAAAATAGTCTAATGGAGACAGATCTGGTGAACGCGCTGGCCATTCTACAGACCCCCGCCTTCTGATCCACCGTTGACAAAAAACAGTGTTTAAATAGGCTCTTACGTCGATGCCGTAGTGTGGGGGTGCTCCGTCCTGTAGAAACCAGATATTCTGGAAATGTTCTCCAAACCATGTTTCGAAGTGCTGGTGTAATTTCATTTTCCAGCAAACGTTGGTATGATATTGCATTTAAATTTCCTCCAATGAAGAAAGGACCTACCAACTGGATACCTATCACACCAAGCCAGACATTCACCTTTAGTGGATACTGCGTATGTGCCTCCCGCATCCAGTGAGGATTTTCGCTACTCCAGTAACGGCAATTGTGCCTGTTTACGCTTCCATTCAGCACAAATGAACACTCGTCTGAAAACGCAATCAATTTCGTTGTGATCTATTTTGGCTATCATAGTTTTACCAAAATTCTATACGTCGATAGAAATCATCTTCGTTGAGTTCGTGCACCAAATGAACTTTATAAGGCTTAAAATTAGACCCTTTCAGAATTTTTTTAACAGACGTAACAGAGATGTCATGAGTTTGTGCTGCTGAGCGTAGGGACTCTTGCGGGTTCTCAATAAATGACTGCAATACATCTAAAGAGTTGTCTTCGGTTGTCGCAGTAGCGGGCCTTCGTGACCTATGACGATCGGAAACACTTCCTGTTTCCATAAAGCGTTGAACAGTTCTCCCTACAGTTGTTCTAGAAATTGGCTGCGTCTCTTGAAAGTAGTCATTAAATAAATGACATGCTTCCTCGTGTGATCGTCTGTTGTTTCCCCAACCAACCATCATAAGAAGTGTTATACGTTCACGTTCGTCAAGCGACGTAGTGTAGTTGAAGAACTACAAGCAATACGACAAACTCTTTTGTACTAAAGCGCACTGATAAAAAAGTTGGACAGCACTACTAAAACAAGAAAAGTAGAATAGCCTACTATGAATAAACTGGTTAATAGGAAAGTCCAAACTGCGAGCCAAAGATAAGAGCTTTCTAATTGTTACTGTTATCATGTTTTCCCCGTTATCAATATATTAGGACCAAATTTGTAACCCTTGAGGATAACTAACGTCATAATTCACTTCTGTACAATTGACAAGCATAATGTAGTATTTAGCTGCAGTATTCGTTTGGTTGCAGTTTTGCTTTACTGGGGTTATGGCTACTAATAAAATGAAACCAAGTAAAACCTTTGAACAGCCGCCATTTTGTACTAGATCAATCCTTTTGAGTGCGGTTTGCGGCATTAAACTCTGCTAGATAAGCCCTTTAAAATGATGTGCATATTGACCTATGCTCCTATTTAAGATTTCCTTCTGACTCCTTGCGGGACGTCCCCATGATATTACAGAAAACTGATAGTTCCTTCAAAAAGTAGATTTTTAGGTGTAGTGTTGATGTACCAAATCTTGTTGATTTATCCGTTATCGTTCAGAAAATATTATACCTGTGCAGGACTTTATGTACACCCTGTATATATATATATATATATATATATATATATATATATATATATATATATATATATATATATAGTCTCTTAAGCAGTTCAAAAGAAAACTACAATTATCTTGTACAATATTTCGTTGTATTAACAACTTTTTCAAGTACACAATAATAACACAGAATAAAATAAACAAACAAAGGAAGAAACACCTGATAATAAACATTCTGAATGTAAATACAATTTTGACATGTACACAAGGTTTGATTAGTTGTTTTTAATTTAACAATAATAACATAATATAATATAATATAATATAATTTTGAATTTAGGTAAATTTGTATCACAATCTAATTATTCAAGTGGAAAACAATAATTTAGCGAATGTTAAGTCCATATGGTTGTTTTGATTTTAATATAAGTTGGTGTGCCAATTCAGTATTCCTTAAATTTAAATCATTTCGAGAGCTGTTTTCACAAGGAGTAATTTTGCTTATAGCTTTGAGTTTGTAACAATCCTCAAAGCTTTTGTTATGGTGAATAGCGTGTAAGGCTACTGGTTTTTTGTCGTCTTTGTGATTGATAGAAAAACGGTGACCGGTCATTCTTACCCGCAAAGAATTAGAGGTTTGCCCAATGTATATATATATATATATATATATATATATATATATATATATATATATATATATATATATATGTATGTATGTATGTAAGTTCATTTCATTATCTTTTTGAAGTACTTTTAAAATTGTGTAATTTTACCCAATTTGTTATTGATCTGTTAGTAATTTACTGTACCTGTAAGAAATTTATGTAAATATACTGTATATGATTTGAAGCTGAGTGGTAAAGAGTACCTGATGTCCCTGTCTCTGTATTTTATTAAAGACTTTTTCCATTTCAATCCTTGTTTTTAGATGCTTTTAATGTGACAGTGTCAAGTGTGGATCTACATCACAGGTGGTTACACACTTCCGCGGCTGTGGTAACTTAGCCTCACATTGTGCAATCACTGGAGGCCATACCTCAAAACATTTTAACCAACTCTCATAACATTAAGTGCAATTTCTGTTCATATAATAAACAGTTAGTCTTCCGATTAGAACGGAAAGTACTCTCAGACAATTTTATCTGGATTGAGTCAAAACTTCATTCCATATACACTCAGTTGAAAGCCTCTTTAGTACTATAAATCAGAGAGTTACAATTTCCAAAAGATTCAAAGTGCCACCTTAAAAAGTGTGCAGTGTCTAAAAATGATCGACGAGAGAATCTTTGTGGCATAATAACTTTGCACTAAACAGTGAAAATAGTTTTTTGAACATTTAATTGTTGTTACTGATTTGTTAATTTGTTGCGAGATTACTCAACAATTTGTCACAGAGTACACATTTAAAACAAATAAAAATGGTGTGCTACATGATTCTTTCTATATTTTATAAAAAAATTAATGAATAATTGTTGATTCAAAAAACGTGATAACATAAACAACTATGAATAAGGAAAAAAGTTAAGTAAAGTTGAAACATTAACACTCCTAATGTTTGAAACTGTTAAAATATGTAATTTATTTCATATGAGCAAACGTATAATTCATATCGCTAGTATTTACATGATATACATATTGTTTGGGAGCAGAGAAAAGAGAGTAAGTTACAAGAAATGCTGGGTTTGTTCGCTAGCTTATCTAGCTATAATCCTAATATGATCTATAACTAGGCATTATCCTTAGGATTAGTGATCAGGGATTTAATTTAGATAGAGTTATGTAATATGTAAAGATTTTTCCATAAGATCTAACATTAGGACAATTTACGATTGGCTCATTTCCAATATAAGACCTACTTATTAACAATTCTACATTATATGATTCAAAAGTACATAATTAATTACTAATAACTTTTCGTCTTGACAACTAACTTATCACTTGTGTTCACCCTCACAGTTTATGTACTAAACACTGTTCAAGCAAGGTTGAGAATATCGCAATCAGCATACGTCAAAACTCGAGCGTAAAGTGTTCAAACACAATCAGTGCTGATATGAACACGTAAGTTGTGAACTTGTGTGGCGCTTTTAAGTTTATGCTCCAGTCGTTCTACCAACTTTTTAAAGTGAAATATTTTCGAAATTTGCTCATTTACATCTTCATATTTTCATATCAAGTTTCAAATCATTTGTAATCCATTTCTTTTAAACTGCCCCAGTTCTCATTTCCTGAACTGTAATATTAATTAATATTACAAAATTAAGTTTGGATTTTATATGTCTTACAATAATATAAATAGATCTAAAAAAAGAAAACTTCTAGTCAAAAGGCCTTTTTTAACAATTCTGTTGTGTTTATAGTTTTGTCAATGACCATTTAATTTAAGACACATATATGATATTTCCAAGAATATTAAATATAATATATAACATATTAAATATAATATCAAATAAATTTTATAAATGTTCCATACACTCCAAAAGCCAACACCTTACTCACTCATCAATAGGATTTACACTCCTCATCACCAATACTCCCACGGGTAATCTAAAAGTTATCATAAAATTCACAATAAATGTTATATTGTCAATTGATATGTTATATCGTGTCAACATGCCTGTCATTATTTTACTATATGTTTTTTCCCATTATAATTTGTTCTCTGTTTCATGAATTACACAGGTACACCACATGCCGCGTACCAGGTTTAGCTAATATTTCAAGTCTATTGTTTATTCTATTTTTGAGATGTTCAAGACATCTGACATACAGAAAAATTGACAATCATATAGAAAAGAATGTTTTACGACCCCTGGTATAGAAGTGAATAATTGTCTCTGCCTTGTGAGTGATGAGTTTAAATAACGTTTATTCAAATGGATATACTCATCATTTTCTATGTAGCATGCTAATTTAAAATTTGCAGATAATCTCTTTCTCGATATGACTTACCATACTACACAATCACATTTTTATTTATTAACTTGGGTTTTAGAGTAGGTTTTAATTAAAACGTCCACATACTAAGTCACCAATAAATGATGTTGAATGTAGGGCGAGTGTAGTTAGGCTACATGTGTATTAGAATATGATATGGTTCCAATTTACATATCTACAAATTTAAGACCCATAAAACTAATGTAAATAATTCGCTAATGCTCAGCAAAATCCTACGTAGCTACTCGTTTCAAATCCATCGATCAGTTTGTTTTGGAGATATCGTGGACTATATTAAGAAATAAAAATTGTCTCAAACCCCAAGTGATAGGTTTTATATTAAGCTCAGCCAACTGTATGGAAAAATAATTAACCATTACAATAAGAGAAAATGATATCTTTACTGTTAAAAGTTTCTAAATCTTAATGTATTTAGGCAACTGAGTAGGATGATTTGTTGATATAATATGACACAAATAGTTATATAATACAAAATTTATATAGCTTTATAAACCTTATATACATTCAGAAAAAATCAATAACTCTAAGATATTTTATTTTGTATGAAATTCAGCGATCTGTAAAATTTATTAACCCAGAAATGCAATACCAACAATCGTGTGTAGACCATTAGACAGAGACCAGATTGTTGCAAGTTCTCGAGTGATAGGCTTCGCTAACGCTCAGCAAATCATTCGAAATGCTAACATTCCTTGAAGAAGAGGCTTCACTTACCTCCAAAACTTAAACTTTATTATAGATGCCCTAATAATATTTATCTCTTTTAAAATACGAGGTAGTAGTACACCTCACCGAGTGTCATGTAACATGCTTGCAAAATTTCCAATCTATAACTAATTTTGTTCTAAATATGTCCCGTGAGTACATACACATGCAGACAATATTACAGAATTGAAATAACACAACTGTAAGTTCAGTCCTCCTCTTGTTTGGACATCCAGTGTAATAGAGTATATTCTTATGTATACAGAAATTGTTGAATCTAAAATTTAAAGTCTCCGTATGAATTCTATATCTTGTCAAATAATGTATTGAATCTTTTGGTCAATAAATCAGGTTTTGTACCATCGTTAAAATAATAACAGTTCTGACGTGCTAGGGAGGGTAATACAACGGAAGAGTGCGCTGAAATCAAATTTTTTCACCAAACTTTAACATTGTGTTTCCACTCTGTAATGTTCAAGTATTACTCTAAGAATTAAAATGTCATATACCCAAATCACATGTGATCGCAGTTAGCTTAAAAATTTATTTATTCTGTTATTTTCTCGTTGTCACCCTGGTTAACCCCAAAACTATTGGCTACTGCTTAGACAAATCCTATCAAGTGACGTACACCTTTAACATCGTTCCTTACGTTTTAATTGAGCTTACTGCAAAACTTCAAGTATGCAGATAACTTCGAGAGGAATTTCAGACAGAAAAACATAAATGACATATTTTGAGCCTAGGAAGTGGCAACGTTCGCCAACTCAGCCATCAAAACAGAAGTACAAATAACCACGATTAACAGAATAAGGCTTTACTGAAGTGGCATGTAAAAGTTCACGTATATAATTATCTTCATTCACGAGATTTTATGCAGCTATACAGGCCATAAGACAGAAAAACGTATTTACTGTCTTCAAACAGATATAAAAAAATATCTTTCAGCCTACTGAGGTTTCAGTGACCGTCAGTACAATCCCGTAGATAGCCATGCACTTTCATCGCACTTCTTGCTGTCTATATGGATATGAAATTTCATGAAAAATTTGAAGTCTGCAGATAAAAACGTTTCCGAGATGTCCTGTAGAATAATTAGGCAAAGTAAAGGCTCAGCCACACGCACACATCAAACAGGATATTACGTATATGTAGAAATTACGATACCTCAAAACTCAAAGCCTGTAGTTCTATGTTGAGATCTCCAGCAGAAAGGAGACACACAGGCAGTTAGACAATTAGAGTAATGAAGGGAAATTTCATTGAATAACATTGCACAGCTATTATATTTCGAAAAAATATTGCTTTACGATCGATTTATTTATAACAGTTGGCAGGACTGTTAGGAGTTATTCGGTCAGACGTTTCCGGCCGGTGATCATTGTGAAAAGTCACAGAGTTGTGAGCAAAGAATTCTCAGAATTCAGTTTACGTTTTACTGTTTGTTACTAATACTTTTGTTTTGTGCACCTATTTTGCTTGGTTGATTTTTAAAATATGAGCGGTATTTAGAATTTTATATTATACTGTATTTAAGGAGTATGAAAAATGGCAGTATAAAATTAGAAGCTAACTTAATACTTGAAAACTGTAGTTTATGTTTAATAATTATAAAACTTCAGTAAGTAATATTTACTACTCATTGTAATTGCTTACCACGATATCCATCACACACACACACACACACACACACACACACACACACACACACACACACACACACACACACACACACACACACACACACACACACACACACACACACACACACACACACACACACACACACACACACACACACACACACACACACACACACACACACACACACACACACACATATATATAATGTTGTTGAATGTTTTTAGCTATCGGAATTTAAATACTTAATGATTTTTATAATAAGGATAGTACCATTCTAATAAATTAAAATAATATAAAATCAAATTAACTGAAATTATTTAAAGAAAATTAATTTTATAGCTGTTTTTCCTTATACCACGCTAATACTATTAAACTTATTGTGTCTTGTGTTTAGCCTGACCTTGAAATGAACTTAAATTACATACAGTCTCATTTGAATTTAAAAATTACTATAACGCTCCACTCCATTTTTACTTAAGTATCTCATTTAATTGTAAGGATAGCGAGAGAGACTAAAACATTTACTTATATTCAAAGTCAAGAAAGCAATATTACGTCTTATTACAACATTAATTAATTTCGGACACAGCTCCAAGATGAAATTACTGTAAAGAAATGTTTTAGATTTAAAACACTAGTTATATTTTACAGATATATAACAATGGCTTTTTCCAACTTTGAAACAGTCATCTTGAAACATAATAGTAGACCTAGTCCTCTTATTTACGGTTACAGGTATACATTACAGTACTTATTGCATCTGTTCACTAATTCTATATTAAAAAAAAAACAGTAGTGTATCGCCACTATCTTGAATTCATACGGTGTAATAAAAAAAAAAATTAAGAATACAAATTGTTGATTTGATCCAAACGTTCTGTAACACTTTCCATTTTAGTCTATGATGAAATTTTTCATACATGAAACTGCCGTTGTATGTGAACCTTAAGGTATATCTAAATTATCTAAATAAGTTAAGTAAAATAACCTGTTTGAAAACGAATACCTTTCGGCACACAATGTGAATTGGTGAAGTCAAAATAATCCGAACGGCATTTATCATGATATTTTATTATTTTATACCAGCTAACGTTCTTATGAGAGGTATTGTGTTACTATATTTTAATCTCGAGTTTTTTTAATTCACAAGTCAGTATTTCCAAAAAAGTTTAAAGTATCATAAAATGGAAAACATTTTATGGCCTTTTTATGTCATTTACGAAATGTTTTTTAGTGTATGATACTTGTAAGGTTTTTTTATAGTGGTTGTACAATGTCTTTTGATAAATACACAATGGAAACTAATTATTGTATTACATAAATATTACAAGTGATTTGTGTACAAATGTTATTAAATATTTAAAAACCACAATTATGTTCATAAAAATCATTGTATATCCTTATAACGATATTTAACGTAAAATAAAATTATTCAACTTCATTTCAAGATGTAATAAACCGTTATTGTCAAATACATTATGAGTTGAATAACGTGTTATTCATTGAACTCCTGAGAATATTAGTGTGTAACGAATAAACCTTCAAAATTAACCCTCAAAATTCATAAAAAACATCGAAGTTTATAATAACTTTATAGTTTTCAAGTTAAGGTCTTCATGTACAGAAATGTAGTAACCTCTTCGAGGGGCGAAGATGTCTCTTTGAATGTTGATTGTTTACAAATTTACCACTCGGATATGAAACTATTAAAATCTTTTTGACGTATAAACATCCACAATTTTGTAAAAGCTGTGAATTTATGGTGCACCATATAATCTTTAACTGTTAATCGTCAATTACACTGATAACTTCAGTAAGTTACGAATAATTTATATTAATGTAATTTTTTTCTAACAATTCTTTTCGTTTATTCCTTAAAGTTTTTGCTTATTCTTTAAGGTGTTTATTCCTAAATCAAATAATATTTTTCAGTGATAAATATACAAACTGGTAATAAACTTTTAGGTCATGACGTAAACTCAAATTTCCTTCCGGTAATCCTTAAAGGGATATTTTAATGCAGGTTTGACGTCCACACACTTTTATGCCATGATTAGTTAGATAATCCTATTACACATCTATAAATTTACATTTCATAACATATATGACAAATAAATATTCCACTCAAAGTATTAAATATTGCAACTAATATAATATTAGAATTAGGTACCACAAACATTAGATGAGCTATTGAGCAACAATTTCATAGTATATTAGAAAAGAGGGTCGAAAACGGGAAGCAATCAAAATTTACCAGTCCGGCGCACATAGGAAACTAGTTCCAGAGCCCAACTATTGTGTCAGTAATAACTGACTTGTGGTCAGCTACTGACCTAGCCAACTGTTTCTGTGCTGGACAACTCGAAATCATTGTATTTCTAATTCAACATATCTATTATGTCCAGGACATAGTTTCATTACAGATAATATTTTATACCTTATCATTTGGAATGAATTGAAAATGTATCACATGAATGGATCATTTAAAATCTAAAATCTGTTTTTTATTTCAGCATAAGTTCCTTGTGTTATTATAAATGTGAAAACGCCTTTGTATGTTTGATCTTTTTAAACATACAATTTTTAGCCGATTGTCCCTAGAAAGAAAGGAGTCCTATTATTATTTAAAAAATATTTCTTTCCTGCGACATAAAGGTCTATAATATAGAAAGAATCCCCACATTAGTGTCTATAGTGTCCCCACATTAGTGTCTAAATGTGAGGTTGGTAGAACTGCCTTACATGATCAACAGTAAAAATTATAGTGCTCCACAAAATTAAATGTATTGTACATAAATTAGTTTTCATACCACAGTTTAAAGTGCCGCGGGAAAAAGGTTTAGTGCACAGGACTTCCGGGCGTAGTAAACAAAAGCTGAAATGACGTGAGTTTTCCGGTGTCTAGAAATAGAAAGTGACTCATATTTCTCTAAGACCCTTTTGATAACAGATTGGAGCAGGGTCACGCTCACCGAAACCTGGTTTGCGCATGCGCACTACGGATTCAGGTTGGTTAACACCGGCACCAAGTTTCCCTGCCCGCAGGCTTATTCCCGTAGCAAGCTGTCCAGCCATCGGTACTCTGAATTAGTGAAACCCCTGCATTTTGCTGAACGCAACCTTGACCTTTTTTGTGTACTGCAAATTTAGCGTATCGGCGAATTGAAGGAGTTTATACTTGGACTAATTCCAACAATGTCCTTTACGCTAGAAAACAATAAAAATGGAAAAGATTTTATTATTATTGACATCTACAAATACAGAGAGCAGAGAACGTATGCCAACGGAGATATTAATTGGCGCTGTTTAGGCCGCTCTTGTAACGCGTCAATAAGAACCGACGCAAGCAAATCCAAAATTATTTCAGTCTTAAACGACAAACATTCAGGAGACCATCCAACTACCATGCGATCGCTGAGTAAAGCAGCAGGAGCTCCCTCCCCATCCGCAGTTGGTCGCGCCTCTCCCGCGGCCGCCGCGTCCGCTGCCGCCAGCGCATCTCTATGTGCCTCACCTCTTCTATCACAGAGTATTCTCGCAAAGAAAACCTACGATATAGCATGTCAGACTGAAGACATTCATTTAAAAAGCAAAGATGAATTAGTTGCTCGAGTGAAAGAACTAACCATTCTCCAATCAAATTTAGTAGATAAAATTCAAGATCTCACCCGTCAGTTAGAGGAAACTAAAAAAACAGAAAAATACGAAACAAAAAAGGAATGTGCGGAAATTCAAAAAAACATCGAGGTAACTCACATAAAATCAACTCAAACAGAAGATGCATGTACTCAACAATCTACATGTAAAAAATGTGAAATACTACAGGATGAAACAAAAAAGTTGATTTCTACAATACGTACGATGGAAGATGACCAGATCAGAAATTCTGGTTTTCCAATTTATCCTGATAACCTCAGCTTAAGAAATAGTTATTCTGTCCTTGATGAGGAGGGCTGTGGAGGGGTGGAAGTGACGTGTGGGAGAGATATTGGCACAGTGAATCGAAAAGTTGTCAAACGAAGAAAAAAACTAAGAGGCAATAAAAAGAAGACAGACGAGAAGAAACTCAATCATCGGAATTGCCTGACATCCGGAACAACAAGCAATACCCGATTCAACATTAACATCTTCGGTGACAGCCATGCTAAAGGCCTGTCGTCGATTATCCAGAAAAAAATAAAAGACGGTGACTCAGTTTTTGCTTGTGCAAATTCAGGAGCGCGTATGGACTATGTGCTTAAAAATAGCGCAGATATGACAAAAAATGTCGAGGGAAATGATCCGATTGTAATCATTGCTGGAAATAATGACATGGGGATCGTTGATGAAAAGAACAACTTATTGAACTCTGATTTGGCAGACAACATTGAAAAACACGTCACATCACACAAAAATCAATCTTACATTGTGGTTAATTTGTTTCACCGACACGACTTACCTTATAACTGCCGCATCAATAAGGAAATAAAACAAATTAACAATAAACTGCTAAAACTTGGAAAAGAAGGTGTGTTTGTTGTAGATGTCACCAGATTTTTTCGGCGTCTTTTCACCAGACACGGCCAGCATCTCAACGGGCAAGGCAAGGCAGCTCTTTGTTATAAACTACTGTCGGCGATCGAGAACTTGAGACGAGAACAGTGCGAGTCTTCCAGCAACGCTGCAACGGCGAACCAGCAGTTAACTCAGCTGAATGGAGTTCCACACAATAACTTCGGAAGAGAGATGCCACTACCGGTTGAGCGGCCAGAGCCAGAACCTGTCACACTTCCATTTGACACCTACGCGGACGCGGTGAAAAGCTACAACTTGAGGCGGACGATGACCAGCGAGAGACATCAGCCTGAATCCTCGCCACCAGCGGCGGCCAGGGACGTGGGAAGCGGCGATCCGGACTCTGTGATCGGCGACCGGCGGATGTCCACCGAGAGCGTAAACGAGTTTCCAACCGACCATAGACATTTTTTAGCAGTAAGCCAAGTTTTAGAAAAAAACATTGTACAGTAGGGCGTAGACTTTCGACTTCGGCGCCCCCTGCCAAAACAATGCAACAAAATGCAACAAATTCAAAATTCAAAATTTTGCACCAAAACTCTCAGGCCGCTACAAATAAAATTGACTGTTTAAATTTGATGGCAGACGAAGTCATGCCCGAAGTGATGGTTATTACTGAGCATCACTTCAATGAATGCAACATACACCAGTTTCGACTGGAAAACTATTACCTGAGTAATTACTTTGCACGAAGTAATTTTAAAGGTGGGGGTATTGCTTTGTTTGTCAAAAAGGGAATTCAGTATGAAAGTGGATGTAATGTGAATTGTTCTGAAAAGGACTTTGAAGCGGCATCCATTTCATTTTTAATGCAAAAAAACAAAATTTTTTTGATCGGCCTTTACAGATCCCCTGATGGTAATTTCGATGTTTTCATGGACCAAATGAGTTTTCTTTTGCAAATTCTTTTTCAGAAAAATAGATCGTTCATAATAATTGGGGACTTTAATGTTGATGTACTCAATGTAAGAGACATGAAAACCAGGAAGTTGGGGGATCTCTTGAAAACATTTGATCTGCATTGGTCCGTAAACTCGCCGACTAGGGTGACAGCTACCACTGCCACCGCAATTGACAACGTCATCACCAATATGCCATCTGTGGCGGTGTCCCTGATTGTCACAGCCATCTCGGATCATGATGCGCAGCTGGTCACTTTGACGGATTTTGCGCCTGCTACTCTCCCGCCACAGACAGTCGTCTCCCGAGCTACTCGACCTGAGAATATTGCTGCTTTCTGTAAGCTATTAGAAAAAGAAACTTGGGACTGTCTTGATGGTTGTTCTGGAGCTGACGACATGTTTATATCGTTTAATAGGGTATTAAACTATTATCTAGATGTTGCATGTCCCCAGAAAAAAACTGTTCAAAAACATAAAAATTTTCAAAGTAGTTGGATTACTACCGGAATATTAGTCTCTAGGGCAAATTGAAAAGAATATTACCAAGTTTCAAGAAGAACAAGAGATGAGCATTTCCAAACATTCTTTAAAAATTATAAAAAAATCTACAAAAAAGTAATAAAGGCAGCTAAGGCATATGATGTAAACAAAAAACTGAGACATTCTAATAATATATCAAAAACCGCTTGGTATATAATTAACAAACGAAGTAAATACAGAAACCCAGTCTCTCCTTTAGAGCTGATATTTGTAGGAAATGCCATTAGAGACCCCTTCTTGATTGCGGACATGTTAAACAAATTTTTTGTAGATGTGGCGGTGAAGAGTGGCAATGTGCCATTGTCAAGTTCTGACAGCAGCAGGGGGTCATGCAGCCCAGCAGCGTCGATGATGTTAACACCTGTTACAGAGGGTGAGGTGGCTGCGGTGATCCGGGACTTAAAGGCCAAGCATTCTAGGGATGTTTATGGGTTGTCGGGGTGGCTTCTTAAACAGTTTTTCCACACAATATTCAAACCATTGGCCAGAATGATTAATTTTTCTTTCCAAACTGGGCAATTTCCAAACGGCTTAAAAAATGCAAAAATCATTCCACTTCAAAAAAGGCGATTCAAAATCTCCAAGCAATTACAGGCCCATTGCCATTCTTCCAACAATCAGCAAAATATTTGAGAAGTTATTTCTCATTAGAATGCTTTCCTTTCTGGACGTGCATGATATTCTCTGTAAGGAACAGTTTGGTTTCCGGAAGGGAATATCGACAATTGATGCAGTCACTAAACTGATCGACATTGTTGTGAAGGGCTTGGACAGGCAAATACCTACGCTTAGCGTATTTCTTGACCTGTCTAAGGCGTTTGACTGTGTGGACCACCAGACTCTCATTTCAAAACTACATGACTGTGGGATACGAGGTACACCACTCTCATGGCTTGAGTCGTACCTGAGTTCCCGCCTGCAAAAAGTCCATATAAATGACGTTTCATCAAACAACGCCCTCGTAAAATATGGGGTCCCACAGGGATCAATTCTCGGCCCAGCTCTTTTTTAATTTATGTTAATGACCTCAGGTCATCCATATCATCTGGCCAAATGATTCAGTACGCAGATGACACAACTCTCTGTTTTCAGAGTAAATGCAGGGCCTCATTGGAAGTGGAATGTTTTGTAAGTGCAAATTCTAGTCTGCAGTTCTTATCTAAGGTCAATCTGCAGACAAATGATTCAAAATCCAATTTCATCTATTTCTCAGGGCGAAGAGTGTCCCATGATTGTGGTCCATCAGTTGTGCTAAATGACACAGTCATTGAAGAACTAAACAGCATTAAATTCTTAGGAATCCACATTGACAAAAGTCTAACGTGGGACAATCATGTAGACGCAGTCTGCGCCAAAATGTCCTCGGGCATCTTTGCTCTGAGAAAGTTAGCAGAATTTTGTGCAATTTCTATTCTAAAAATGGCCTATTATGGCCTTTTGTACCCACACATGTCTTATGGCATAACGTTGTGGGGAGGATGCGCAAACACCCACTTCCAAAGGTGCTTTGTCCTGCAGAAGAAAGCAATCCGAATCATCTCTAAAATAGGAATGAGAGAATCCTGCAGGGAGCACTTCAAAAGTCTCGATTTGTTAACGCTCCCATCCCTCTACATGTACGAGACTGTCCTGTACTGTCGTTACAAATGTGAAGTGACGCGGGGCAGAGACGTCCATGACTACAACACTAGAGGGAGGGATGCAATAAGACCAGCGCAGCACAGGCTCCGGGCTTTCGAAGCCCTGCCATCTGAGGTCGGGGCCAAACTTATCAACAAGTTGCCTCTTGACCTACAGGCTGAAAATGGGCAACCACTGTTTAAGAGGAAGCTAAGGAACCTATTGGTGCAAGGGGCCTTTTACTCCGTCGGCGAGTTCGTGGACCGGGGAGGTTAGTTGGTACAACCGTTGAGTGGGGGGTGCCAGGCTTTAGGCCTACATGATAAGCCATAATGTTCTCTCTATTTAAGTTTTGTTTTATTTGAGAATTAAAATTTTATGTGCTTTCTTTTATTTGCTTAGTTTTACATATAACTTTGTAAACACTACAATATTATTTTATTTAAATATCTACATGACTTGACGCGTGCCATGCAATGTTGTAAAAATTGTTATTACGGCAATAAAGAAATTTATTATTATTATTATTATTATTACTAAAGTTTTGAAATATTAATTGAAGACCCTGTTAAATATAACCTAATGTTTGTGTCAACATTGTTTTTTACAGGACAACCATATGTTTAATTAATTTAACCACAATTTTAATGATAATATTTATGTCTAAATATCGAAGATACCAATTCTAAAGTCCTAAAAACAAGACTATAAATGAATACTATTATGATAATGAAATTTTGCATAAACCTCCAAAGGATCTCTTCTTTATACTGGGCGAACTCAACTGTGGCATTGGATATATAGTTTTAGAAGGAAAGTAGATTGCAAGAGACGTAAGCAGATCCTTGTTCACAAAAGAACGTTTCCTAAATCTTCACACACTCACACACATATACACAGACTTCTTAGTCTAGGTTTGTAAAACTATTTCTTTCATCGGGAAAAGTGAAACTCAACTATTGCACTTGTAATCTAATAAACTGGAAGTAGATCATAGGAGCTGGAAATAGGTGATTTTTGTAACTAAAGTAGTTTTTTAGACCTATGTATAAATTTCTTAACCGGGAAAACAAGTAAAACGCAGCTCTGACATCGGAAATATAACGTATCTGAACCAGAAATGCTCATGTACGTGCAAAACGTGACATTAGAGTTACTCCGTCAATCTCTGGTCGTCTAACTATAAATGGTGAAATAATACGTAACTGATCATATGTCTAATTACATGTGTACATGTGAGGCATTTAATGGGGTTTCTGCAGATATTATGTCTATACGTAATACTAGTGGACGTACCTAAGATATATACACATTTTAGTATCAACTGATATAAAAGCTGTTTTTAGAACATAAACGTTTTTCTAACGGTATTTATATTCTAGAGCCCTCTTTATAAAATTTTTAATAATATACATCAAAACTTTAAAGAAAATTTGTTATAGTTCGTATATCATTTATTGCACTACTTTAGACTCGCACTCATAGCTCTTTCTGCTTTACAAATGGACTATAGTTAAATTTACATATAAATGAGTTCATATTTAGTAATATTTGCGCTATTTTAACGTTAACCTGGAGACCTAATGACCTAAATCCGATTTCCAAAACACCATTACTGACCAAACAGGCCTTATAGTCACCCTGCAAGGACCAAAGGTTATGTCGTTTCTTTGCTTGGTTATCTTATGACCACAACGGTATGAGAAGCCATCGACTTGATTACTGTTTCAGATCACAGAAGCGTCTCACGTCGACACTTTGTGGACTTGCAACATAAAACAGAGAGAAACATTGATGTTACATTTTATATTCCAAATTAAAAAAGCCCTAAAATAACAACGGATAGCTGATGGGAGAACAACCGTTCTTATGGCGTCAAGAAGTTGAGGGTTATCCGTCTGGGTTCGTAATAATTTAAATATACACACAAACTCAACGGATGTAGTAGAAACGAACCAAGGAAAGAAATTTCGTTTTATACTCTTGCGTCGTGATAAATTGAACTTATTACTAATAGAACTTTGCGTTGCTTTGGACAATTTTCGGGATAGTGGCTCCTTCTGTCAAGATCCAATAGAAAGGTTTTGTGGGATTAAATTTAGTAATGTCTCCATGGAAAGCCTATACCAGCTTCTCCAGTCAAAGACGACTGGTGGTGGCATAATCTAGGCTAGCAGAGTCATCTCCCCAGTGAGTAAGACATATCCAACTACTCTTGCACCCCAATATATCGAAATTTTCGGTCAGTGAAGTGCCTCTCTTGGAAATCCAGAAGGTTGCCCAGATTTAAATGACACATCGGTTTTTTGCTGTACGCAGCGTAGGTTCAACTGGAAGGTATAAACCAGCCAGAAGTGCACCATTATGGGATTTTTTATAGAGTTACTACAAATTGTTTTCTTTTATATAATTTTGTATCTATATGTACAACGTTAAAATCTTCTGAAAAATACCTTGAATCTTAAAGACTAAATTCACAAGAAAAAATAAAAAGAAACAGGTTTGCACTATATTATAATTATGTTTGTTTACTTTCAATACCCACTTGTTATATTACATATATTTGAACAATATTGTATTATACCCTAGCCTCTAGTTTAATATATTCTGTTTTAGATCCTAAAAGGAGTATGTAGTGAGAAATATATTTGTAAAATATTGTTTTTCAAGTTGTGGCCATAAGCAATTCAGAGCGTATCATTAATAATTGTAAGGAAAATTTTGATTTGATTGAAAGCTTACTCTAGACTTCACCTATTCATACACATTCCTTTTAATATTTTCAAACAAATTCACGTTGTGGAACTGTTAACTCCTTATTTAACACACGCAGTTACACGCTGATTTGCATGCAATATTATTTTGTAAAACAGGGGCATTCTTACCATCTGTTTTTAAGCCACAAGTTTGGTTCTCAAGACCAATGGGGCGTAGCTCTAACGGATTCTTGAAATAAGAATAGGCCTACATGATAACCATAGACCCTAAGAATGTCTATATCAAAGTACAATACAATCGGTCCAGTAGAAATATGTGATTGAGTAACATATACATACTAAAACATACACAGAAAACTTACTAAAGAAACGAACAGACTATATTAGGTATTTATAAAAAAGTATAGATAATAATAAAATGGCATGTAACAATGATTTTAAACATTAAATATGTACATTTCGTCGATTTTCGGTTCGTTTAATTCTTTTCCTAGCAGTATACTGTGAACTTGTCAGAATAAACTGATTATTGACTTTCAGGATGATTTATATAAATTAATAAACGCACAAAAGAGGTTAAACTCCTCAAATAAAAAGAGAATAGAAAGTTTGTAGCACTTTACGTAAAAATACAGGCATTTGAAGTAGGAAAATTGGGGGTCTTGTAATCAGGCATAAAAATGGATGAAGATAATTCATGAAATGTTTGTAGCACCTACAAATTCAAGCTTGAGCAAGTTTTTTATGTGTCTAAAAATTAAATATTGTCAAATCTTAAAATGTAATATAGATTAATTTAAACATAACTTAAGTATGTTGAATAATGTCTTATTTAGGTTAAAAGAAATATGCATAACGCAGCAAAGCATTGTATGGTGTAATAGTAATTTACTAGTATAATTTAGCAATTAGTTTACAAGTTTTAGTAACATATAACACACATTACTATGTGATCCTGCGAGTGCAAAATGTAACTCAAAAGTAGGAGAGCCTAACTCTAAACTGGGAGAAACGTGAGTCAGGCAGATTGACATTAAGGGACTTATATATGACATGAAGTATTTTGAAACCTTTTTATGTAGGAGAGAAATATCAAATGTAATAATACCAGTGGTAGCTTTCAATACAAGTTAAAAGGTAAGGCACGACACGTGTCGTTTAAAAGGTTTCATTGAGGTAGCAAATTTCTCCGTAGCACATTGTATCTGATTATACGTTACAATGTCACGTGAGTTTGTTATAACATTAAAAAACTCAAGGATTTTATAGCTCCCATCATGGTTACCAATGCAAAAAATGTTCTCTAACGCTCAGCCAAATCCCTTAGAGTGTCGTGGTGTATCGTCTCGATGGTGCAGAGACATAAAGGTGCATGCCATATTCAAGTATATACGTCTGTTCAGTCTCGTGACACATGTGTCAATATATCTGTGATAGTCCCAATTTTTTATGTAATTGAAACTATTGTAAAACGTATTAGAACATTATGAAGTTTCAGCAATTCAACATAAAGAATTTGTCCTCTCAAACCTCGAGTGGTTTACTCGGTCAAGTGGAAGTCGGAGTTGATATTGGAAAAGTTGTTGACACTCCGCATTACACACATTTGGAAGGTTGTAAAGTCAAAGTGAATGTTGTTGCCAACACTTCGAACCACTTCCCGGATACAATTTTGTATTTCAATAACGTAGAACTTTTTCAAGTCTTTGATTTGAGGTTATAAAGTTGTTTATTTATCTATAATTTCATTGCAGTTATAAAGATTCAATCAACGGTTAAAATTAGTAGCTTTTTGGTAAAGTAGCCTTCTTCTAAACCAAATATGATGACTATAACGTAAAAGTCGATTAGGTCCAACCAACCTGAGGAAGGCCAGAACAATTGCAGTAATTTATTTGTTTATCTATGTAACAGTACAAAGTCAGGTTGGATACAGTTATATCCAATGTGTTGGATCAAATGTGTTGAAATCAAATGTGTTGGATCAACTCTGTCCTCGAATATCGGAACAAATAATATAATATAGTAAAAGCGTATGGAAAAAATAGGTACATAGAAACAGCAAAAGGTTTTCATATTGCAGTATTGTATGGAATAGTATATTGACAAAGCTTGTTTGATGTAATTAACTGTTCTGCGTAAATATTGTTTTATAACAGCATGACGATATGTTTAATAAATTTAACTATTATTTTCAATTGATTAACATACAAAGCCTTGAAAACAAAGAGTATGCATGATAATAACAACAAGAGTCATTTAATAATTACTGCAACCACTGCTGAGGACAGAGTCAGAAAATATCCAGATAAAAAAATAAGCAGTTTTATTAAAACTATAATTTGCACTATTCATGTTAGCAAATATTATGTAGTTGATCGCTACTAATGCAGATATGAAGGAAAAAGTTAGTATCCAAAACTTGCTTAAACTGTACAGCAAATTGTTGTGATTAAATTTTTGAAATTTTGTTGTGTAATTAGGCTATTACGATTTATAAATATATATACATATATATGCGTACCCGCGTATATGTATTTGTATGTAAAAATATATCGGTCTAATTGGAATAATTGTATAGACTAAAATATTATTATTTTACATTTAAAAAACTGATAGAGTTGCAAATATATCTTAAACTATCTTATCTAAAATTATCTTCTATTGCATACGATATGGTTAGTCACGGATGAATTCAGTAAGATTATATCACGTAGCGCTAAAAAGAACTTATTTGCATAATTTTTAAAAAAAATTTCCAAATACGTAAGCAATATAATATGTTGTTATAATTAATCATATATTGTTACTTTTAAAATTTTTAAATTTCGTTCAACTACAATCAGAGACATATAAATTATTACTATTTGCGTATTAGTTTAACAACTAGTTGAATACTCTTCTTTCTTCCCAGCTCTGTTATAATTTAAAAATGCGTATCTGTTGTAACATTCTGAATAAAATAACACATATATAATCCAAGTTCAATAACTTGTTATTTTTTAAATTTTGTAAATTCATTTAAATGACTCTTGTTAAGGTCTCTTAAAAGAACCGATTTGTAAAAAATTACACAAACAATAACGATTAAAGCACAAAAGAACCATACAAAATATAAATAATTGCATAAATGTCGAGCAGCTCTTATCACCAGCAATAACAGGCTTTGTCACGTTGTTTAACAATTCCCACTTTATCCTTAATTACAGCTGGGCTTTGTGTCTGTGCCTTCATTGCCTCCCTCCATTGTCTCGCTCTCTTTGTCGTTCTCCCATCTGTCACTTGAGTCTCTCATCAGTCACAAGCCCCGATATCTAGTCACGGACATTAGTTTCTGTCACAACATACAGTAAGTACAAAAATCTTTTATTTACAACGAGAACTTACTACATTAATCTCCCTTTCTTCAGACTGTACTGTTACAGTTGAGATAAATTTAAATTGGCTCAGATCTAACAACTCATTCATCTATAGATTCAATAAATGAATCTCATTTTCAACCCGATGAACATTATTCAGTTTGCGTGTAAAAATAGTGACAACTCACAATAATCTGATTATTCACTGTTAAAAGCTTATCTGAATAGGATGAAGACTGAAAATCAATACATAGAGACATTAATTGGCCATGGAATAAGATATATTCGGTTTCAGGAAAAAAAGTTTATTGAGATGCGAATAGGTCCAAAACATTTTTAGAAGTAATTTTCAGTGATTTAATCTGTATACAAGAATTGTTGAAGTATAAGTACTTAAATATGAATCAGTTTCAAAATTATCCTGCACGTAACTCCTTTGTAAACTAACGGCAAGGATTCTTCCTTGGCGAAATTGTTCGTTATTTATATATAGTCCAGAATCCAGGAGTCAAGTCTGTGACAGCGTCACATTCCAGACGCTGCACTAATAGGAAGGTGAAGTGAAGCTAAACTCAACAATCACATTTATTTAGCCAAATAGAAAATGATTTAAATATAAAAGCTAATTAGAGGAGGATAGATACTAGCTCTTTGAATTTAATTTCGTCATGTCTAGCACTATGAACTCGTTAGCCTGTTGAACATGATTTTGGTAATCATATTTCACTTGTATTGACTGAAGAATTGGAAAATATAACTAAAAAATATAAGCTAGTCGACGGATGTGCCGTCAACTTTTCTTGTATGTGTAATAACTGATGAAGAGAAAATATGACAGTCGAACATTAGATGTTCTATCCTGGTGTACAAAGTGTTCCATATCCTAATATAGCACTTTAATAAAATTAGCACTTTTAAATAATTCATTTTTAGCAACAAATATATGTTAGAGATCCTAATGATAATCAACTCGAATTAATTTTCAGTCCACGTTATTTATACCCTGCATAGAACTATACACAGGCATTTAGATAATATTAATACTATACGCCCTTGAATAAAATATATTTAAACAATTATACGTGTGTTGCCTTTGCATGTCCATTACTTATGTTTTTATAGTATTTTCTGTTTCCTAGTTACCGACATACTACTAATATATTACTTCAACTTTTTTTGAAATATCATTTCTTTAATGTGTACGTTCACCAGTTCATGAAATAAATATTTGTCCCAACAATATACTTTCAATGTATTATTATATTAACCTTAACTAATTAAAATCTTAATACTCGACACAAGAAATAATTGAAATAAAAACTGTTTTTTACAAAACCAACTAATAACAATATTAATAAACATATATAAATACATTAAGATTTTTATAACTTTGGTTAAAAAATATAGCTTCGTGCTATATATAGCAAAATGGTACCTAGTGGTCGTATTAAATAAAAATACCATGTGCCATTAATGGCTCTGTGGGATAAAGAGCAAACACACAATAAATATGTAGCACATCAGTATGTTTTAGTTTAGTCAACTTAAACATAAAAACTTCAATCTGAGATGAATCAAATATGCTTCTAAATATAAAAAAACTAATCCTATTTCCAGAATATTCTATGATAATAAAAAACCTATCTTAATTCTGTGCGAAATTGACATATAGAAGTTCTAATAAAAATGAGTATATGTTTAAATAATTGACTATCTAAACATTTAAATGCAACATGCAAATGCAAATTAAAAAAAACAAGTAACATCCTAATAATTTTGGAATCAAGAGACTCTGGCCTATTGCTACATAGTTTAGTGCCTAGGAATAATAACATGTTCTTGAACCTTATTATTGGTCCAGTTTTTTCTTCCTTTGAATATTGTAGGGAGTAGAGAATTGCACTCAATTAACAGGCATGTTGTTAAACAGTATATACTAGTTTTATTATTTAAAAGCAATCAACATTTCTTTTATTATCTTCCGACCAATCCTGGGCAAAGGTGAGCAGATCAGCGTCCTTCACCAAGAGAACGTATAACTCCAACGGCAGATCGAGGAATTACTACTGCAAGCAGAACAACTACGGCAGCATTTGCAGAGTCGAGTTATAAATGCAGAGCAGCTGCCTTTTCAGGATCCCGTTGTCAACGCCAGTGATCATCAACCTGTAGTGCACAATGTTGCTGTTAAGCTGCCAACGTTTCGTTCAGACAAAGGAAGCCTTTGATTTTGATATAGTAACTCTCAATTCACATTTCCGACATCACGAACAAGGTAACGAAATTCCATCATGTCGTTTCTTAATTGGACGTACGTATTGCTGAATAAATCTAGCACAATCAATTCATAGTATCTTGTTGATGGGACAAGTCTTTAATTTAAAAAAATGAACAAGAATATTTTAAACTCTTATTTTTAAAACTTATGTCAAGGAGCATAGTTGCTCTGAACTTTGAGAATCTTGCTAACTTAAAAACTAGTGTTATTGGGAGCTCTCACATTAAAATTCGAACATTTACTAGAAAACATAGATATTCTATTCTATAAGTAGCCAAATTTATCTGACTTAGGCTAGTGCCATTTATATAAAAATTTCTATACATAAAAAAATAAAAATTAGTTTAACTATCCGCCTTCTTTTAAGACAATTATTTTATTAAGTCAGTTATGAAGACATAAACACATTTACATGTCAGGGTTTCCAACATCTGAATATACATTTATTTCTTAAGATCCTCTTACTACGTAACATATTTTTCAATTTAAAACAAATAACCAGCCGGCAGGCAGACGGACTATCTTTAGACCTTTTGATTCATGGGGTCATTCCTAGGAATAATACACACATAAGTACTAAGTTTCAAGTCTCAAGGACATTTATATTAATAGCTATCGCACATATGGGTAAACTGAGCAGCGGAAATGCAATGACACAGTTCTAGAAAGGCCCTCTTAGTTTCTTAGTAATATGTGATAACAATACTATCAAAATAACTATATAGTGTCAAAGAAAACATTCCTGAAATGACAACGTTGCCTTAAATAACTTTGAAGAAAAGAGGATGTGTCCAAATATCAGCTATTCTTACGCTGGCAAGGGGTCTGAACCGTATATTGCTGCGGCAATATCTCCTGGAAACAAACAAAATATCTCTCCCCTTCTCCTTACTGTGTATAATACGTAAAACTACCGCGATATGAATACTGTCAGGTGATATTTCTCTGTTGAGTGACAGTTGGCGTTTAATTTATACATTTTATAACGTGTTATATGTTACTTTAGTAAATACAGTACCCATTTCACAAATTCGAGAAAATAACTTACAGACTGTTCAGGGCTTTTCTTAAATTGAATTTCAAAGTGCAGTGTATCCTAATGTTATTTTACATTAATTTTTTTAAGCTCCTGTCCTTCTAGTTCAGAAATACATTGTAAATGAAACAGCTGAATGTATTGTATTAGGTAGACAATATGTCATTTAATAGGTATAGAATGTACAAAGGTATTTTATCACTTTTACTCATATAAAACGTTTGCGGGTTTTCTAGGGTACCCTGTACAATAAAACTACACTAAGCGTTTTAACGCTTAAAATATTTTTTTCCTTTCCTTAACTAGTTTTTCTCTGGTAACCCTAACTAAAAACTTTATTCAAGGACTATTTGTGGATTTTTTAATTTACCCTGAAGCAGTGCTTTTGACTAGTTGTATACATTAGGGTGGCAACACTCATATTGGAGATATTTTCATCGAGCTTACAGGTTTAACTGCTGAGCTTCGATGAGTCAAGGAAACGGTCTTTTAGTAGTACTCATTACACCATCTTCAATGTTTCTTTTTATAGCTATCTTCGACTGTATTTATTACAGTACAAAAGACAAAATATCTATGGCGATCTACACATTACGTAGCTATGGTTGAAGGGGTTGATTCAATGTAAATATTAATTTAGCTTCAGTTTTCCTTCCTCCATAGTATAGGATCTGGAACCTGGTGTTGAAATCAGGAGTCATGTTCATCTGAAGAGATCCAAAGGTTTATTTCCACAGCGTCTGTATACATGTAACGTAAATTTGGTCAAAATTATTTCATTTTATCATACTCTATATTAACAAATGTATTCCTCCTGCACTGTTTATTATGTAATTTCCTAAATTTAAAGTTTTGTTTTAATAGGCTTTTCATCGATTTAAATGCATAGAAATACTAGAATTCTAATTTTAGTTTTTTTTTAATTTAACCATCATATCCCAGTTTCATTATTTATGATCAACGTCTAATGTAATTATCGCCTAAAAACGTATAATAATCACATTTACTCTGTGGGGTTAGATGTTAAAAGGTCTTTTATTTTTCTCAAGAAGATTTATTATGATTTACCAAACTTATTACGTACCATAAGTATATAACATGCCATGATGAAAGTGAAGGAGTGTTACCATAGTCTCTAATCACAAGACATAAAGCTTTTATTGTTGTGAAAAACATCATCTACACTAGCAGGCTAAAAATACATTGTTATATTCATGTTTAGATTGAGTTGGTTTGTGTTTTTTTCAATTACTTTCACTATTTAAATATTATTCTGTTCATATCCCTTATCCAATTTGATTATCTTATCATGTATTACACTTTATCATTTAAAATAATATACTTAACTTTGTCTTTAGACTGTGGGTGAGCTCAGGGCCGCCTGGGTGAGCTGGTGGCTACATCTGAGTTAGTGATAGCACAGGTTCAATTTCTGTGAGTGATCTTCGGTCTTTTTATCAGTACCGTTAACCTTTAACCCCGTCTCTTCTTCCTATGATACATTATAAGATCCTGAAACTATTAAATTTCCCTTGACTACAGAAAATATAAGGATCACAGTGTATTAGTTTCACTTTAAAAAATTATCTTTATTTCTTCTAAAACAAAATGTTTGCTGTACAATTTTGTTAACTTTAATATTCTAAAAAGGTTTCACAGTTACACAGGATGGAAACTTAGAAATTTGTTAAAATACAAACATATCTTCTGTAGAAAAAGTATATTAAACTCCATTCCAATCTTATTTCTTTCAATGTTTGACTAGTAGATTAATATTTGCTGGCACAGTGTGCTATGCACTTCTTTCATTTCCATTTAATATAACGTAATATTTTCTTCATCAATTAACAATATTCCTATATTTTATTCATCTCAGTATTATTCCCATTATCTTATTCCTAACAGTACAAAAATAACAATGATTTTGAGAGAGTATATTTAGTTAGTAATCTTTTCATTCCTACACTGTCTGTATGTATTACAAAATGAGTATTGTCATTGTGTAACCCGTATATTAACACATGCATTTATAATTTCGTTTAGCTTATTAAATTTTTACGCTATTTTTAAACATCTGTATAAATGTATAGAATTACTAGATTAGCTGTCCTTAGCTTTAATTATTACAAAAACTTAAAATCCTAGTTCAACTACGATCGATTTATAATATTGTGTTGCAAAAGCCAATAAAACATTATTTTGCAGACATTTAAAAAAATATCTCGTCTCTGTTTCTTGCAATAGTACAGTGATTGAATGGGTTTTTACATTTGTTTTGACAAAGTATATAAAATAAAAATTTTTATATTTTTGGTTTCAAATTATTTACTACAATGCATGTAATGTCATCTTATATTTTTTAAATGAGAAGATCTTAGAAGACATTATTATTTTAATTGTTTATATAATGAAGCAAGCCATAATTAATCTAATGAGAAAAGCTTAAATATTCTTTTATGTAGGGGTCCTATTTCATAGAACTCCAAGCTTTGTTATACATTTTTTAACACATTTTAGCATACAGTGATACGATAAACCAAACATATTCTTAAGTTTTTATATTTTACAGTCAGAATTCCACATCAGGTATAAGTGTGGCGAATTCTATTATAATGTGTCAACCCCTGAGCCAATGGTGAATTAATCTAGTTCTTATCTGTTTACGTCCAATGGTTAAAACTAATGATGAAGTTTTTGCCTATTTAGCACTTATGATTTTTTTAACAGCAATGACTCTGCTTAAAAGGTAATAGTGATGGAAATTAGTTGATGGGATTGTAAACGTTTTTGGTATCAAGAGAACGCGGAATCAAGGATTTTAAGGAACCAGAATTTCAAAAATTTCCGCCAAGTCTTTAGATTACTCAAGTCAACTTCCAACAGAATGCTAAATAATCCAGAATAAAAATCTATATCAATGAGATAAAGTATTTTTTCAATTTTTAAAATCTTACAGAGCTTTGCGCTATTAGAAGAAAGTTTTCATGTTTAAGAATTAGATTATTGTTACTACCATATTCCAAGAACGACATTAAAACATATTCCATGAATGAAATTAGAACTTTTAACAAAATATGAAAATCAGCAGCAACTCGCCTAAGGCATAATATTGCTATTAACGCTCCAGTTGGATAAGGACGCAAGTTTTGTAAACAGTAAGACTAAAGAAAAATTTTAGTTACTTACCTTTTTATTACGAGACAATGGTACGGTGCCTTCTCCTTTACTATCCTAACAACACAGTGTTACTTACTTGAGTAATCTCTAATATTAATCACTCACGATTTATTGGAATCTCTAACCTATATAGGACTATCGATGTCCCTCCGCTCATCCTTAATGTAGTGATCGCCTTTGTCCATTCGCCTTTCCCTGTATGCCCGATCGGCAGTTAACTCGGTACACGCGCCACTCCAGAATATGGCTTCTTGGCGGGAGAATTCAACAAATGTTTGGATGAAGGGGCATTTAAAGGCCACTTTTATCACATTATCTGCTTTGTTGGATGAGTGTTAATGAAGTCTGTCACTCGACGGGTTGGAAACGTTTCCTTTTTGTCTAAGTGTCTGCCAAAACTTTATCTCAGAAACGGACTGAGTATAGACTTGAACGTATGCATAAAGCTTCATTTCTATATAGACAATACTGAGTTTTTTGATGATGCATATCACTTAATAAGATAGGGCTGAGCGTTCACTAACATGATTGACATTAATTTAATAGTTAGTCATGTTAAAAAATAGAATACAAAAGAACAAATATATTTTTAAACAAGCTGAGTATAATTGTATCATAATCTGTGAAATTGCTCATCACATAGTAAAAGGAACATTATAGAGTAGAAAGCCATTACTAGTAGTTAGGAACTATGGTGAAATAGCAGTAGCAGTATAGTTCTGAAAATATTTCAGTTACTATGAAGAATCTGGATATGACTATAGCTTAGATTTTTTAATAAATTTAAAATAAAGTAAAGTAGAATGTTTTATATTTTTCTATTTATAAGTTTTTATTTATTCGTGTTTATGTGAAGTAATTATAAAGAACGTATTTAAGTTTATTGGTTTTGTTACCTAGTTTGAAGATTTTAGATTTCTGTTTAATATTGTGTCTTGATTCAATGCAGTAATTGGTTATATAAGATTTTTAAACTCTTCCATATTTGGTGTGTGGCAAATGCTCTTTGAATCAGGTTATACTTTTCATCTTGTTTATGTAGTTTAGTTCCTTATTGTATTTTTCTGATTAGATGAGTGTTTAAAATTCAATGAAATAAAAAATGCACATTTTGGACTGGTGATGATAAATCTGGATTGATTAATGATAAATCTTCTTGTTTCCCATAGAATTCAAATTTAGTTAAACTTTTCATCACCAATAGGTCTGAAAATTGGATTCTATTATTATGTTCAATTTTTAGTTATTGTTTAATTAACTACTAGTTTTAAATTTGTGCAATTTCTTAAGAGTGTTTAATGTAAAACCAATTATAAAAGGTTTGTTTGCAACACACTCTAGCGTTTTAGTGTACACTCTTATTCACCAGAACTTTTAATTTTTGCACACCGCTATTAAATGTAAAATAGGGACCTAAATTTTCGTTTCATGTGGCTGGATATTTCATAAAGTATTTCATATGTGGACAGTGAATTTTGCATATAACTTTATTTCCAAATATTTCTCAATACATTTCTTGATGCTGTAGTGCAGGTGCGGAAATCCTGGACGTTTCATTAAAACAGATTTACAGAATTTCGGTTTTGTCTGCCGGGCTGTATAAGAAAATCTTTTCTGTACGATTGTCTCCCGGTTTATATGTCCGCAGGGAATCTCAAGGTTGGAATGAGTTATAGATTTTGAATTTAGCAACAAACCTCAGCAATGCCTACTACGTTAGGCGTGGAATATCATGTTTGTAACTTTTAATGATTGAAATTTAATAAATTATTTTTTTAATCCTTGTCTGAATAAGATGTTTTTTGTTATTTTACTTCCACCTATACTTTTGTATTTGGCTAAACATTGTGTCAAGTTAATAGTATAACCTTAAATAATCGCTAAGCACTGACAGAGTTAATATCAGTAGGCATGACTCAAATGCTTGATTATATAATGAACTAATTAATATAACAGATAACACTATCGTCACTTTATTGTTAGTACGATACCCATTAACAAACATTGGGTCACCTGTTCGTATAGTAGAAATATAGAAACCCTTATTCGAAAATTGAAAATAATTTAAAATTTTCATAACACTGACAACAATACACCGACACACGCAGTTTGTAGAGGGACATATCAAGACTGTAGCAATATGCCAGAGTATGTGACTGTCCCTTAATATCGGTTTCATGTTCCGCTATCCCTTTACTGTTATTACTCTGTACATATGAAGGAAAACACGGCATCGTGCAATAATATTGTCGCTGACTGTTGGTTTCATTCGGCAATAAAATATTGTATTAAATATTTGTACGTGACAGCAAACAGTAATTGAGCGTATGAGCCAAATTTTGGAGTATAAATTAAGGCTTGTTTTTTATGCTCTGAAAGTATTACATACTCAGAAGAACTATAGATTAATTACTATTGTTAATTCATATATCCTGTATCTCATTTTCAAATATTACACATGTCCGCTAAAGGTTTAAGACTGGCTCGAACTTATAAAGTCCAAAAGGATTGGAAACTCCGTGTATCTATAAGCTGAAAGCTTGATAATTATTGGGTTTCTAACGCTAAAAATAAATGTTCATGAAACAAAGTGAAGTACTTTTAGACTAACGTCTATTCTACCATTAAGGTGTTTCTGGTTGACATCATCTCTAAACATGTTTAACAAAAAATGTTGTTATATGTCTGTATTGCTGTGGAAAGCCACCGCCTATCAAAAAATTTGAAAATTAATTTTCAAACATTACACATCCGCCCATTTGCATGAACTAATATGTAAATTTAGTTGTGGAGGGGAGGGGGGAGGTAGAGCTGAATCGTAATTTTAGGAGGTTCATTATCCGTAACCGACATATTAGACAGTATGTTAGAAAACTAGAACACAAAATTTCCAAGATTAAATTAATCCTCTTCGTTAGGTATCAAAATCCCTAATTCATTATACTGAGGTTGCTATGCTTATATTAGGGGTTTGATACCTGTAGAAGTGGATGGATGGGCAACATTTGATCATATCAAACCATAAATGGTCAATAACAAATTTTATACAACAAATGGTAACACTGTTAGTTAAAAAATACCTAGGTTTTTTTATACTGAGTCGTCCAATTCATTGCGACATTTTTATAAAGAGCAAAAACGAACAAAATACGATATTTTAACCCTCAACTAGTCGAAAATTTTCAGATATATGTATAATCCGTAAATTTCAGTTTATTCCAGTACATTTGGGAAAAATATTATTATTGTTTACGAAACTCTACGGAAAAATTGAAGGGAGATTGAACTAATCTGTACATAGGGGTTTGTTTTAATCTTGTACCCAAAAATGTAACGCACAATATTTGTAACCAGAATATTTCCTGTGACAATTTGAAGTGCTTACTTGCTCAAGTGGAAGTCAGAGTTGTATTGGAAAAGTTGTTGACATTCCACATTAACATACGTCGAGGGAGCGGTGAAGCCAAACTAAGTGTTCAGGTGACACTTTGCTGTCAAGCAGTTTGTCGTACATATGTCTTAATACACAATATTTAGATAGTGTCATATATTGTATGGGCTAGTTGTTGGAAGCCATATCTAACGTGAGGATATATATGTGTATGTGTGTGTATGTACGTGCGTGCGTGCGTGCGTGTGTACACTTTTAGTGAGTACCAAACCAAAATTTGTTATGAACGTCCTGCAATTCCAATAATGTATCATACGTGATACTAAGTTCTGTATAATGTGCTTTGTATAAGAACACATTTGAGAATACTCGTAAACACAAGCATATACAAATTTATTTAAAATCACCACAAATCCCTTGTACAAATTAGTACAGTTAAACATCACAAATAAATACCCCAATAATATGGGTAAAATATACACAATAAGAGTTAAAATTCTGTTTAAATGTGTGAAAGTAATTTATTGGTGTAAACAGTATTCAGTTTTATACTTCAATAAAGTTATATATACGTCCAAATATTAAAAGTAAAATTAATTGACATTTTTTTCAAACTATTCTGATTTCGTTACAGAGCATGATTTTCGAGATGTAAAATACTTTTGGAAATCATAGTAGACACGAAAACATGTAAAAACGTTTATACCTACGTCTTACCTAGACTCATTCGGTGTCTGTTTATCTGCATGATGTTTTTTAAATCACATCTTTAAGATGGTTAATATGAGTAATTCAAATAATGTCAGTTATATTAAGCCGATAAAGAAATAATACCACTAAACCTAATAAATAATATCACATTCCATTTTAAATGTTTTCATTTAGAAGTTTCAAAATTACATGTTTTAAATAGTTTTATATACAAAAATTTTATATGAATAATGCTTTGCTGTAGCTTTAACGACAAATACTATACTACATTATTCCATTTTGTTATTGATTTCCCTATGTGAAATATACATTTTGCGGACGAAAACGTTGCATTTTAATTAAAGACTGGTACTAATTGTACTGAAACTGTTATATAATAATTTAAAAACAACAAATTGAACTAACAGTTCATTTTTTACCGTAGGAAATAATTAACCTAGAATCACTAAAATTCAAATCGCCTTTATTATTTAGTAGACTTTTATAGTTGTAATAATATTTTTGCATTGTAATTTTTTTAACACTGACGGTTTTAGGGATTTTTTGACATCTCTTAAATGTCGATATTTTTGTACAGAAAATGATATTATAGATTAAATGTTTTCTCATGTCTCTTTGTTTAAATTATATAACTGCCAAGGATCCATGCCAGATCGGTTTAGGAAATTTGGGCAGAAAGAAACTAAAGAAAGCGATAGACGGATGATGTTGGTGTGAACATTTGTATTAGTGTTTTATGTTCTATACTGTTTTGTAAATTTGAGCCAACTTCTCACATAACACCCTGTATATATTATTTTTCACTTAGGTTTTGCTGTGTGCAAAAGTATGTTATTTTCCGATGTTAAATTACTTATTTTATACAAATACCAATTTCAATCGCGGTAGATCATCTATAACATTTGTGAATACAATTATATACAGAAATAATTTATTATTGTAGCGGTGTATTGGAATTATAGTGTTTAAGACACAACAAAATATTAAAACTCTGCTGCCGCAGACCTGCATCACCATACTGGAGACCATAGTTTATCTTGTGAACAAGGGTACAGCGACATACACACGTATGTGATCAGAGGCAGAGATAAATATCGGACAGGACAACACAGGGCGGAGGTGTATGACCAATATCTCTCACTGGCAGATGCACGAATGATTAAAAGTTTGCCAGATTATTTAACAGTAAACTAAACATGAAATAGGCATTAAAGACTCGTCTAAAACGTTTCTATAGTAGTCGATGACGTTTTTTAGTAGATGACTTCTTTGCACACGATTGGCTGGTAGATATAATTGACTGACTAAAGTAAGAAATATAGTGTAGGGTGATTGACGCAAGCATGAGTACTCGGGTGATGAACATGTGTGTGAATGTATAAATCGGTTATGAACGGTTGTTGTGACTATAAAAATCTTATTATAAGGCATAATTAAAACTACAATTGTCTTAAAATATTAAAATTTCTGCTGCAATACGCTTTTATAATTATTAATATTTTTATGAGCTTAAATTTTTAAGTTGCTGAAACCGTTAGCTAAGGTTCTTTATCTACTAGTAATGACGTACCACAATATTTAAGATGCAAATATGGTGTATCAAAATAATTTAAAATCATGTGTTTAAGCCTGACCTATTTTTAAGTGTAAGTACCCTCTATAGTTTATTGTATTTCTAAATATTCAAGTCCATGTATAAATATACTTATTGCCAACTTAAAACAAAATAACCTCAAACCTTCGTTGAAAAGAAGTAAAGTTTGCTACTGTTGAGCATTGTTATGACTTCATATGTTTTTATTCAGCCTCTACCATTTAACATATTTTGTATACACATTTCCATGTTAAAACAATATTGCCTCAAACCAGCGTTATTAAGAAAGTCAACTTTTGCAACTGTTGAACGAGTTTTCCTCATATGATTTACTCGTAAATATATTACTAACTTTTAACTCTTGTTCCGGATAGGAATAAAGTTCACAATGTATCAAAATTGCATGTCAATATTATTTAACTATTTACGGTAAGTGTTTTGAGACAAAATGCTTTATAGAATAGTACCGTGGCTGAAATAATTATTTTTTAATTGAAAATACTTTGAGCTAATACCATGAGAGAATATGTTTCAGTACAGTTTATGTCCATTATGATACTGATATAACGTTAGTATGACACATAAAAATTACTTATAAAACTTAAACACAGAAAAATGATTTTTCAACTTATTTGCTATTATTAAACATAGATAAGCTAAACAATAAGATGTGAATTTCGATAAGAACCCTTTACTGGGACTTTTTCCAGCGTATAAAAATAATTCATATACAATAGTTTTTAAAACAATTTATTTGTAGGATAAACCTTTATTCCCACCATCAGATATGCCCAAAAGTCAATGATTTATGTTCCTGACAACATTCTAGATTGTATAATTCTAGATAATTCCCTTTTCTTTGCATTTATCACCTTTATTATTTTATTTGTCACAATTCTTATTACCTCTTATTATTTTACTAAGCTACTCACTTGTAGGTAGTTTTTACCTTCTAGTCGAACCTTCAATGGGTTCAGCAACACCGGTGTCACTTATGTCTGGGAAAACATATGATTACCAGGAGTCGCACTTGAGTAAACTCAGTTGCTGAATTATTGGTGTGGAAGACAGATCAGTAAGGACTGTGGAGGATTGCTATTGGAGTTGGTGGAGCTCCCCCAGTGTTAAAGGTTGAATGCTAGACTGAACACCAGAGACCTATGATAACCGAGAGGCTGAAACAGACTTGGCCTTTTTTTGCTTGAAATGACTGGACTTCATATAACATATAACGATATATAGCGTAATTAAATTCTCACTCATCAATTTATAAATCGCTTTTTGTATATTGTAAGCTATAAAAGCCTTTGTTAAAAATGATCTGACCTTATCTAAAAATACTGATGCATAGTAATAATTTTATCTATCGGAAAACGTTTCGTAGAATAAGAAAAAGAATTAAGTAACTATTTCACTATTAGTATACTATCGATATTTGTAAATTTAAGCCCTTTAGCTTTTAAAAAAAGTAATGGTGTGTCTCCAAAAAAGGAACAGAGATAATTAAGACAGTCTGGAACATATAAAAATAGTCTTCTTTTTTAAAATGGTATTTTATATTACAGCTATAAATTAGTATGCATTTATATACTGTAGTCCCGTATATACATTAAATACATTGTAATTGAGTCAACATAAGAATAATAAATAAGGGAAATGTCAAAAGTTGAACAGGCAGTGCTCCGACACAATCTGCTCTGATTGAACACGTTAAGATGTGAACTTGCGTTACGCAGTAAACTTCAACCTAAATGTAGCATAAATTCGCTGAAAAGTTTTTGAAACTTCCAAATTCATCTAAAGTGAATGTTATTATTTATCAGGATTCAACGTTACTTTTAAATTTAAATAACTTTTGACTTTTATTGTAAGTTGCCAACTTTTATTACAAATGGAGAAATATTATGACAATTTAATTCAATGAATAGGTATATATTACTACACACAGAAGAAATAAATTCACTATATTAACGCATATATATTATTATTATTAAGATTCCTTATCCACACATCTGAAATACATGTTCCAGCTAAATATACCATTGTCATAATATAAATGTAGGACTTATGAATATGATACATAAAGCTAAAAAAAGATTTTAATGCAAATGAACAGTTTCTCTTTTTTTTCACTTTAGTTAGTAAAATAATTATGATACTATTATAACATGTATTATTTATAGTATACTATAAAAAAGTAGTAGTAGTAAAATACATACATACTTAGCAATACTTTATAATCTAAAAGCTTTAAATTATTGTCAAATGTAGGTATCATTTATGAAAAATAGCTTATAATTTAAATATACCCTTTTCGGCAATATTTATAGTCAAACTGTACAAATTAAAATGAAGAGTTAAATTAACATGATTTCTAGAATTCCTAGAATTTAGTAATAACAGCTGCAACTATTATGATGAATTAAATAATTAATACGACAGTAAAAACAAATTTAAAGTATGTTTTGAATGAAACTCAACATTTTGAACTTGTATATAGTACTAAAATCACTGCAAAGTCAACTTCAACGACATTTAAATAGTTTAATTTAAATATTAGTCTCAAAATTGTATTATTTAATTTTTATGTTTTATATACATATATAGTATATTAAATATGATATATATATATATATACATATATAATTAATTAATATAATACAATATAATTACTTAGTAAATAGTTATTTTAAATAAAAGTAAATATTACTTTTATAACTTCTGAAAATATTCGTTTATTAAAATTATTTCCAATAATTTAATATGTCTTAAAATAACATAAATACCTATTTGATTTATTTGGTAGTCGTAAAAAAATAAATTGTTTATCCGTATAATTAGTTTTCAGAGAAAAAACAAACCGAAAACATACATAAGCTATTTAAATTTTATATTTGTACCTTTTTATTAAAGCAAAATAAAAAAAAAGTTTTGGAGGAAAACTTGCCTATTAATATAAATTTGTATAGGACGATATAGCTAGCCATGTAACGTATTTACTTAGTAATCAAATTATTTGCAAATAAAATTTACAATAAATGTATCTATCGTAAAACCTACACTTGTTCGCTTTAACGTATTTATGTATAACATTATGTATAATGTATATTATGTATAATTGCAACTACTTAGTATAATGGCTGAGCGTTTATGTTATTCTCTCCCAAAAGATGAGGAAAATAGATTACTGTCCTTTTTGCCTCTATATATTATATACGACCACTAACTCTTAAATGATTTAATTTAAAAGGTTGAAATTAAAATTTAAAATTCTACCTGTACTCTCTCTCTCTCTCTCTCTCTCTCTCTCTCTCTCTCTCTCTCTCTCTCTCTAAAATACTCTAAAAATACATTAGTGTATTGGAAGTGAGTCTAAAGGTAAGGATGTACTTTACGTGGTAAGCGAGAAATCTCCTACGCTCACCCAAAGTTAAGGCTTAAATATAACTATTTTGTTTCAAAAATTAAGTCTACAAAATATTTAGTATAAGTTAAAGTAAACAAATATTCAAGTATTAAAACATTCATTTGGACAAAATTCCAATATATAATTTTAAAAATCACAAAATATTAGGCTACAATGTATGGTTACAAAAATTAAACTGTAATGGACAGAAATGTTTTTACGAAATCTGTAGAATCAAAATAAATATTGCTGTTTTGTTTATTAGAGCATTTCTATTAGATGTTTTTGTTTAAAAAAAACATTTAATTAAACTAACAAAAACTATTTTTTTACTAAATAATTAGTATACAATTAAGTCAATTTTCCTGGTAAGAAAAAGAAAAACCGTTCAGGAAACACATATGGTATTCGAAATCTGCATTGCGAAACCAATTAAGCACTGAATATTTATTATATTCTAAAATTTAATTATAAACAAATGTTTCTGTGTCTTTGGTGAACGTCTGCTGAATGTGTCAACAGCTGTTAAGTGTCAGTTAACTTTGGATTACTTGTCGTAAGCAGTTTAATTATTTTCCCCAATTTCCAAATATTGCCAGAAACTTTTCTACTTTTTCATCGTCGAAAACATCCTCAAACTTAAAAGGATATATTGAAATAAAATTAGCAGCATTACTCCAGCCATTCTTGAGATTAGCGCTTAACAACAAATTTAGCGATTGAATTTTAATTCATCAACTCACTTATCTATACTCTCGACAGATAAATGAGTTGATGTAAAGTTTAAAGTAGAAGATTACATATTTATACAGGTAGTCAAATATTACCAACCAGTCTAATTTCACCAAGTTGTTTTGCCTGAAAAACAGTACAAATTAGCTGTCATAAGGATATTTCGAAAATAGTAAATATGTTTTATATCATGACGTAAACATATTTAATGTTTGTTATACTGTTTGTTTCATTGAGTTTTATTGTTGATCATTTAGTCCAGGATAATTTTAGGCGTGTGTATGTAAATAGGTGTAAAGAAAAATACCTTTAACTGATATTCATATAGAGTATGTTTCGGTTTATTTAGCGTCGACTCTGTATATAGTTTTTATTTCAAAGATCATAACTATAAAACTGTTTGATTTAAGGCGTAAAAATATGACAAAACTATTTATTAGTAACTTTATTACAAAACAATATCATTAATAAAATTATGATAATATCATATTAAATATTTAATTAGAAACAATTGTAAAAAATACAAGATAGCTGTATAAAACTATAATAATTATGCGTTGTATATTAAGGTTGATGTTAAATAACGCATAACTTGCTTTTGTTCTCTCAGTCAATCCAATTCATTTACATCATAATGATTATAAAATTAGGAAGTAATAACATTTAATTTCACCTATTAAAACAAATAAAAAATTATTGCCTTCCATATTTTTTACCCTCTTTCTCTCTCTCTCTCTCTCTCTCTCTCTCTCTCTCTCTCTCTCTCTATATATATATATATATATATATATATATATATATATACAGGGTGTACATAAAGTCCTGCACGGGTATAATATTTTCTGAACGATAACAGATAAATAAACAAGATTTGGTACATCAATACTACACCTAAAAATCTACTTTTTGAAGGAACTATCAGTTTTCTGTAATATCATGGGGACGTCCCGCAAGGAGTCAGAAGGAAATCTTAAATAGCAGCATAGGTCAATATGGACATCATTTTAAAGGGCTTATCTAGCAGAGTTTAATGCCGCAAACCGCACTCAAAAAGATTGATCCAGTAAAAAATGGCGGCTGTTCAAAGATTTTACTTGGTTACATTTTATTAGTAGCCATAACCCCAGTAAAGGAAAACTGCAACCAAACGAATACTGCAGCTAACTACTACATTATGCTTGTCAGTTGTACAGAAGTGAATTATGACATTAGTTATCCTCAAGGGTTACAAATTTGGTCCTAATATATTGATAACGGGGAAAACCTGATAACAGTAACAATTAGAAATCTCCTATCTTTGGGTCGCAGTTAGGACTTTCCTATTAGCCAGTCTATTCATAGTAGGCTATTCTAGTTTTCTTGTTTTAGTAGTGCTGTCCATCCATTTTATCAGTGCGCTTTAGTACAAAAGAGTTTGTCGTATTGCTTGTAGTTCTTCAACTACACTATGTCGCTTGACGAACGTGAACGTATAGACGATCACACGAGGAAGCATGCCATTTATTTAATGACTACTTTCACGAGAGGCAGCCAATTTCTAGAACAACTGTAGGGAGAACTGTTCAACACTTTATGAAAACAGGAAGTGTTTCCGATCGTCATAGGTCGCTGAGATTTCTAATTGTTACTGTTATCAGGTTTTCCCCGTTATCAATATATTAGGACCAAATTTGTAACCCTTGAGGATAACTAATGTCATAATTCACTTCTGTACAACTGACAAGCATAATGTAGTAGTTAGCTGCAGTATTCGTTTGGTTGCAGTTTTCCTTTACTGGGGTTATGGCTACTAATAAAATGTAACCAAGTAAAATCTTTGAACAGCCGCCATTTTTTACTGGATCAATCTTTTTGAGTGCGGTTTGCGGCATTACACTCTGCTAGATAAGCCCTTTAAAATGATGTCCATATTGACCTATGCTCCTATTTAAGATTTCCTTCTGACTCCTTGCGGGACGTCCCCATGATATTACAGAAAACTGATAGTTCCTTCAAAAAGTAGATTTTTAGGTGTAGTATTGATGTACCAAATCTTGTTTATTTATCTGTTATCGTTTAGAAAATATTATACCCGTGCAGGACTTTATGTACACCCTGTATATATATATATATATATATATATATATATATATATATATATATATATATATATATATATATAACTTATATAACTTCTGAAACACAACTATATTCGGCTTTATTTATTTTAATCTATGAATCCATATATATGGCATATAGGTTTTAATTTTTACATGAAATATTATTTCTATAAAGGCAATATCTGGTATGATGACGGTGGATGTCCCTCCTATGGATATGACTGAGTGTTTGTCCGCACGATATACTGTATATCTTTATATTTTAAATTAAGGATCAGTTCGATACTGGGGAATTCCATTCATGGAATTTGGATGATTGTCAGTCCAGCCTATCACTTAGCAGGCTGGCAAATCGTCTACTTTGTCTGTTAAGAAAGATATGCTAATTTTTTATATCAAATGTTCTGGAATTTTAAAGTTTATTACAGAACTAAACAGCGTACTAGGCTGGCCACCAAACTTTGTAATATTTATAAAATAAATATTTGAAAGTGGTACAAATTGATTGTTAGTCAAAAGCTGTTTTATATTTCAAATAAACACTGTAAAACTGCTGTATACATTGTGTATAAACAATTACAAAGGCGGATTTTGTGCACAAAATATATCTAAAATTAATGTCTATCTTGTGCGATATCACTTCTCATTATGCAAGGTTTGAAATTTAATCATAGAGTTTTAAGAAGAAATTAATTGTTTCCAAATGTTTAACTTATACAAAATTAATGTTAACTATCAAGATACATATATTCGAATTATCTGTAATTGATTCCAGGATATTGACTTATTACAGTGTACTGAAACAGCAACAACAGACACCTACATTGTTGTTTGCCTATCAATTGAGTAACTTGTGCCAACTGGTTAAGGACTTTTTGTTTGCATTCCAAGGTCTGTCAGGATGTTCAAATGAGTACCTCTGTTGACCTTATCCATGGAATAGCTCATACACAATCTTAGTTCGCTAACTTGCTTTGTTAAAAACTTTGTATATTTATCTGAAAGATTCCTATTAAAGTATTTGAAAGAACCGATTTGTAAAATATTAAACAAACACGAATGATACAAAAAAGTGCATGACAAAATTTTAATAAGTGAATGAATATCGAGCATCTCCAATTGCCAGCAATAAAGTCCTCTACGAGACTCGTCACGTTGTCTAACAATCCCAACTTTATCCTTAATTACAGCTGGTCTTTGTGTCTGTGCCTTCATTGCCACCCTCCATTGTCTCGCTCTCTTTATCGTCCTCACATCTGCTACTAGAGTCTCATCAGTCACAAGCATGGGCATCTCGTCACGGACATTAGTTTTCGTAATGATTATATGTTACATAAATACAGCAATGGTTTATTTTATCACAAGAACTTACTACATTAACCTACCTTTCTTCACCATGGACTATTATATATAGATATAATACATGATTCATCCTTAGATTCAATATCTGAATCGTGTTTGCAACACGATGACTCATAATTCACTTTATGTGTACATATAGTTCCAGCTGTTACCAATCTGGGTGTTCACAGTTATATCTTTTCTTATAAACATACAATAAATGAAAAGATTCATGCCCAAGTTGTCACGGAGGCACTTTAGGCGACGGAAGTAGAGATCCGTTTTCTTTTACGTATGTCCAGGAAATGTTCTGTTGTCAATGACAAATGACATATGATTGGCAATTGACAAAATGCAGATAAGTGTAGAGTAGAGGAGTGTTTGAATATGTCACGTGATCTTATCTACCTCTACGGTGGGGAGGGAAGTCTTTGGGATTCAAGCATAACGAGCTTAAGTTGTTGACGCTAAAGATAAATCCTGAAATGAATTATTCTGATTAGTGGGTGGTGATTTAACTTCTTAAAGTTAATTGTTGTGGTCTAAAATGAATTAATTCTATTTAATAAGAGGACATACACAACTTAACTGTACAATATACTTATATATACCATTTAGGTAAGTATAGCTGTATTTTATATATCATAAGTAGAATATAGTCAATGTGTAACGTTATATATTTTACAATACTAAAATTGTGTGAGATGTTATTTTGTCTTGACAGGCAAAAAGAACAAACAACGCTGTTGTTGTGTTATTGCTCCTGTTTATGAAACTGTCATAGGGACGCTATAGGAAACTTTCGCATTGCTTTGTCTTACTCATAGTGCCAACTTTATGTTTACGTTATTTGAACATGATAATGAAATGTAATCACCACATAAGAATCCTAAACTTTTATCATGATTACCTAGTTTTATTGAAAAACACAACAACATTTATAAAGATTTATATAAAGTTTTTTTAGTTAATATAAACAATAAATAAGATTACTTAATAAGCTAATGTGTAAGGATTAGTTATACATTACCGCTTAAGCATTCATGTACACATCCACTAATTACATGTTAATATATGGGCACTAGTATTCCTGTATGAAAATGTGTTCATTGTAATTTTTTAATATATGAAGAAATAAGAAAACGGTAGATCGTACAAAAATAGGTTTCGAGTAGTCCATTTGATTGAAAATCTAAAAATCAAGCCAAACAATTGGCTACAGATATAAACGGAACTTTAATAGTATGCAGATATATGGAAAGAGTATGTGTGTGTGTGTGTGTGTGTGTGTGTGTGTGTGTGTGTGTGTGTGTGTGTGTGTGTGTGTGTGTGTGTGTGTTTGTGTGTGTGTGTGCGCGTGTGTGTGCATAGTAGTAGTACGAGTAATAGTAGTAGTAGTAGAATAGAGGAGAACCAAACCTTTAGTAATAATTTAATAAACGATGTTACTAACATGGGTAAAATGTTTTGTACGACTTATAAGTTAGGTTTAATTGTCCCTCATAATAAATCGCTTAAGTGAAAGTCTTTGAATGCTAGTACTTTTTGTGGAGTTATTTCAGATTTTTTTCATTTTTCCATCTTCAGAGGAACTTTTAAACAAAAAAGTTGAACTATTCTATTTAACCTACAAGAGCGAAGTTAAGTTAGTTACACCATATATAACTCAAGAATGATTGTATCGAGTATAATTATCTCTGATATTTTGGATTCATATTGCTCTAAATAGCAGAGTAACAAGTAAAATATCGTCAAGTTAATAAAAAATATGGCAAATAAAAACTGAAAATAAAATTTACACAGCACAAATGGAAACACCTGCTAAATATAATTTCAGTGCAGTTCAGTTCTGCATCATGGTTAGAAACCGTACCAGGCTCAATACGTTCGCCATCCATATGTTTAATTATATTTCACCACTATTTTGTATTACGTGCTCTGTGAACACCTGCCATTGTGCGCTTTGTAAATGTTACTGAAAATACAGTGATTTTTAAATTCAGTAAACTCTGTTATTAGTTTACAGGCACAACCGTGAAAGCATAAAGTAACCTTTATAGTAACAAATCTTATTTCAAACTTCTCTACAACTGCAGTTGAGCAGAGTGGTAAATGTCTAAGTAAGAAACCTAAATGTTTTAGTAAAAATACACTTTTAACCCTGAATTTTTAGCAAATGCTAAGTTTTAGATGCAAAATATAAAGCTACTTTAAATTTTGCTATGAATTTTAAGGCTACTATTGTAAACCAATTTTAATTTTCTGTTGACAATTCTCAGTCCTGTGTGTACATATTGTCTGGATCGGGAAACAAGGCAAACTCAACATTGGCATCGGTAATATAATTCACTAGAACCAGAAGTACTCATGCACGTGAAACTGCTGGTAACTACAAAAATGTTCATAAAAATGACTTATGGTTTAGTAAAAATGGTTTAGTACTATTTTTGAATAAAACAATTATTTTAGTTTTGTTTATATTTTTATACTTTAAAAATCTTTCATCGGTAATACAATTAAATAGTAAGTTCTGACTTGTAGAGTTCACATCAGTGTAGCATATTTAATTTGTTTTTTAAGAATTTTATAGGTTTTCGTCCTAAACCACCAGAGAGTTATTTAAACAAAGTATAATTGGGCCTCTAGTGACCAGAGGGACTAAACCCCTGTGGTCGATCTGTACGGTTCCAGGCAAGACAGTAAATCTAGTCGAATGGTGTTTTTTGTGTTGTATGCTTTACTTCATTAACCTGTAAAAATAATTTACAGATCATCAAATCTTATACCAAATAAAATATCTTGGAATTATCACGTATGTCTGTGTATATACTTTATACATAATTATACGACACGATAAACTACATATTCCATTTAGCGTTCTTACATAACATTCTAGGAGTCTTTAAGTATACCTTCTACGTCTAAAAGAAGTCGCATTCATTCAGGCAGGAAAGGTTTATTTCAGAAATCTAAGTAAAGCGTAATTTGAACATTTGCATAAAATAATTACTCTACATAAACAACTTTCACTGACTAATTACCTTTTCCGTCACGAAGTGAAAGGCAAATAATTATTATTATTATCTCTTCTGGTTGTAATAATTATTCTTCATTATAGACCTAATCTATTTAGTATATCCTACTGTCTTTATTTTATTAGTATTGGTGTTAATATAAAAGTAGTTTGGTATACAATTGTAATATAAATATAGCACACTCTAATATAACTTTGAACACATACGCACGAAACTGCTTTTGTTAGATAAAACCTACAGTATATTTTTATATATTTTGAAACTTATATACTACGTAAAAACTTTACGTAATAAGACACGCAAAAACATACACATGCAAAAGAGAAATAGTACTATATGACAGTAAAACATTCCAAGTCTATAGTCAATTCACTCGCAATACATCTCCCTGAGTCATATTATGTCTTATTAAATATCTCTCCAATTACATTAAAATAAATGTGAAACTATCGAAGTCAAAATATTTCTCTGAATTTATGCTAATCAAGCACTTAGCAAAATCCTAAAATAAATCTCAATATCACCCATTTATAAATGGAGCAAAGTCTATAGCACAATTATTTAGTTCTTAGATATTCAATGGCAGTAGCATATTGTATACCTGTTATATCGGCTGTTTGTTTAGTTTATTCCAATAGGAAGGAGTGAGTGGACATCTTTACTTATACTTTAGTGCTTGTCAACGTTTTTCAAGAGATTAGCAAAACGTCAGGAAATTTTAAAGCTAAAAATAGCATATCACCTTTCTCACTTCGTTCAGTATTTATCTGTCCTGATTATTTAAATAAACATTTCAAAAGTATAATTAGCATCTCATTAACTACAGTTTTTGAAGTAAAATATAATATTTGAATCCACAAGTAGGTTACCTTTAAATTTGTCAGAGCATTTAAATTAGACGCTATTCATGTAAAAGTATAATAACAATAACTACATGTTTATTTGTAAAACTTAAATTACACTGATTTGAAACGGAAAGTAATATTATTTATTTTACTGTTTTTAAAGGTTTCATTGATAAGACAATACTCAAGTTGTAAACATTAACCATTTAAACGCTAAACGAGGCAAGATTAAGGATATGTTTTAAGATTTAATTACTTCGCTCATTTTAAAGTCTACTATTATTTTCTGAATTCTTTTGAAATATTTTTACTGACGATAATGGGGTTGGAAATGATAATTTAATTTCGTGCATTTTCTAATGATATATTTTACATCATGTATAAGACTACGTTTCGAGAAGTCAAATCAACCCTCCTTGTCAGGTTTAAAAGATGTAATACATAAAAGAACTTAAAACGTACAACGTGCAGCAATGGACTATCACTAAAAGAGAAAATTATCACTCCCCAAAACAGAAGCAAATAAACCTAGGCCTTGTCACTAACAAGTAACAAGCAGTTAAGATCACAGCCGCTGAAATTCATAGATTATTTCTTATTATTTTGAAGCGATGCATTGCCTCACGATGTAGGTTTCGTGTATAGTTTCATGTATTGAATTCGTTAAGCCTAACAAAGAGGGTAGATTTATATCCTCAAAACGTAGTGTTGTAGAAATTTTTACATTTAATTATGTAAAATGTTTTAAATCCTACTATATTTTCATTTCTAGTAGTTGTGGCCACCCCTTGCCAAACCCCCTGTAAATGGACTAATATTTATACCTGAATGAAAATGTTTTGATCAATGTTAGTTATCCTGCCATGAGAGAGGAGTTTCTGTACAAAAGCTATACTAATACTTTGATAATACCTGTAGTGAAATGTGGTTAATGGAAATTAGTCTACCTCATATGAACGAGGAAGTGGGATGGTACCAACTCTGTGCTGTTACATAAGGTTTTAATCAGTTTCAAAGCGCTTGGTTCTTACATTTAAGCACCCGGAAATGTCATAATAGAACTAGTGCATTTAGCCAGAAGCGTGTTATGTAATCAAAATTTTAATTGCTTATTTGCACATTATAATTCTGTAATAAGTGTAGAATGATTAGAATATAATACCTAATATTCCTTACACCGAAGTATGGGATTAATCCGATTACATGAATGTTATTGTAACTAGTAATAAAGATTTGGTATTTTGTTAAGCAATGTTTTTTTACTCGATGAGTATTTAGTCTGTAACTCGGTAATATACAGTCAAATATAGTACGTAGTAATGGTTTATTCTATGAAATATTAATCTGTAAACTAGGCACTCTAAAATTCGGTACTCTACAGTTAAATATTGGTGAAGTAAGAGGGTATATTTCGATTTAAAATTGTATTGAAATGTAATCAGGGTTCTCTATATAATTTAGTTATTCGAAATTTAAGTATATTTTGACTAGTAATATTGATTTATTATTGTGTTAGTCTGTAATATAGGTACTCTTCAATTAGATAATACACAATATGTACATTCAGTATATATCGGTGTCATCCGTATAACCAGTAGTGTAAGTCTTAATCGCCAGTTGTCCAGAATTGAATTTCTCGGTAGTTATTTCAATGATCTTTGCTTAACTATTAATTGATATCGAACAAAAAAATAAGAGGAATTCTACGTATAAAGAAACCAAATATAATGTGACTGCAAACAATAAAGAGGGAAAATTACACTTGGCTTGTAATAAAATAAGAATGTATTAAACAATAATAGCATTGAATACGTTTATGTGATTACATACCTAAATAAAATAGTCATGTCCAACTAAGTAAATAACGTATTGTACCACTAGCTTTCAATGCATATTAAAATAAGTTTCAATATCAGAGTCCATTTGATAATGTACTAAAAAGCATATTTAAAAATACCAAATGAGATTTATAAAAGCGTTTCTGTCACGTTCGGTTCCGTGAAGTGGTTATTGACAAATCTGTCAATACGGTTGAGAGTCTTTATACAGTCCGATGCTTCTGACATCATCTTTTACATAATCTACATGTCAGGTCACTGGATTCATAACTGATATATTTGGCAAGTAATAATTATTACTTTCATTTCGCCAACACTATTTTTTTAATAGACCGCGAGTTGACTACTTAAGGATAAAAAATCGTGGTAATTGAGTAAGTAATGGACAAAACGAATCCTTAATTTGAATGGAGTGACATTTTCTGTATTATTCTATGAAATAAACACTATACTATTTTTACTTAAAACTTTAACGTTTCCTGTTAATTCTGCAAACACGTATCATTAGTTTGCGATTAAATGATTAAAACTGCCAAATCCCAGGTCTACAATGGACAAAATACTTTTCTTATAAGCAGACGGTTTCATAATGGTGGATTATATACTATTTAAATTTTACAAAATGTAATACAAACTAAATTGACTACGTATTTTACCGAAATTTGAAATGAATGGGATAATGGCCTACAATTGTGAGGGTGTGACACACCATTATGTATTAATGCTATGCAGACAGGTATACATGCAGATAGTAACGGAAAAGATATTCTTATATTCCCCGGGCAGACAAAGAAACTGTTTCTGTCTCCTGCGTAAAAGGCTTAAATGATACATTGCTAAATTCCATGTTTGGACATAAACCATGAAGTAAAAACATTTAAATCACATGAAATATTTCTTGAGATACTTGAGCACATGACAAAATTACATTTGTGTTCCTAAGTTTTATAAGATGTTCAATTATTAAACGTTCCAGTTACTTATGAAGGGTACTGCAATTATCGTAATACGCCTTTTAAAGTTTGTAAGATTATACATGTGGCCAATCATTATAATACAGTTAACGCGGGTTATTATATACAATCTTTAATCAAAAGTACCAATAAACATCATCATGTCACTGTAAAATCCAAATCTTTGTTCACAACTCTATAATGCTCATAATTAAAATTGCTAAATATAATACAACTAAAAATTGAATTTAGTTTGAGAACAATGTTCATTTAAATAATATGTAAACAGCTACATATCACAAAAAAATTGAAAAAATTGCATTTCGTTTCTAATTCGAAATTTTAATTTACCGTTCCCCATTATAATGGGGAAATAGGTAATTATAATGTTGAGAGACATTTCCAAATAGGTAAAATGAATAAATTCAAAGTTTGCAAAATATTCATTTTATAAAAATTTACGATAAGTGCAGGAAAATCTTCTAAAACTGTGTACTAGAAATATTAGCTGTGAGTTATTTTATTACAACCATAACAAAATCACTCATAATGCGCATTTTGCACCATAATCAGCTTTTTTCCTATTTTCAGAATAATGATATAATTATATAGTATTTTTAAGAAAATATATTTTGTTATTGGATCTGTTCGCTTTGAGGTATGATTCATTCTTCACTTCAGAATTTCCAGTGATTGGATGCATTGCACTAAAACAATATTGACGTAGGCGCAATGCAATATTGGCGGTATCGTAGGCTATATTGCGGCTTTGAGGCGGAAATCTACCACAAACTGCATGGTACTGTCGGCATTATTAGATTATGGGCGTTGTGATTGGATATTGCTCTTCACAATCAAATTCGTCCTGTGCTTTGTGGAAATGTACACGTAAATACAAAATACTTCGTATAAAATTAACTTTGTACGAAAATATGTAACATGTATTTCCTATCGAAACAATCTTTTTGCTTTATTAACTAGACATTAGTTACCTGAACATCCTTCAGTAGCATATTTACCATTAAATTGAGTCAATAATAATTTATTTTAAATTTTTTTTATTTAGTATAGTAAATTTTTAAATAATTGAAAATTTTAAACCAAATGATATAAACACTAACATTCTATATAGTATTAAGCTTACAGAACGATTGCTAGGTTATAGATACAGCTGTGCTGATGGTTGGTAAGTGGTTTTTTGGATTTGTTATCACCGAGTACACTAACGTGGTTACCCACGTTTATTTCTTCTGAGGGAACGGTAAGCATTACCGATTGCTTTTAATGTAATGTAATGTAACTTATCGTTTCAATGTTCTTGGGTAAGAGGATCAGAGATTAAGGAAAATTGCGACTGAAAATCGTATTATGATTTGCGCAAGTAGTAGATTTCTAATTCGAATGAATTTAATTTCGGACACCACAGCTGTTTGTCCTGTTGCCCGACCAGGAAAATAAGTACATATGTAGTTGTCAGAAATGTACTTTGGTCAAAAAGCTGATTCCAATCTGCGATCTTTCAGTGTCATTTTTGAGTTTATTGTTCTAATGAAGAATAACAATATGTACATATGGAGGACTGAAAAGATTAACATAGTAAAAAACAGTCTTCTTTCTACCGTCTAAACTCACCATTGGTCAATTTTATTTAAGGTGCTACATTTGCTCCTATAAAGAAAATATACTAAAAATATAACTATACAGTAGAAAGACTGCGGTAAACATACTTGGGCAGGGAAACATATATTCACTACATAAACTAACTCACATGTAATGTTAGAACTGTAGAGGGGAAACTGTCTTCTCGTTACCGCGCTTCGGTCTAAGAACAGTTCGGTCTGAGACGAGTTCTTGGACAGTATCATATTCGGGATAGAGTAGTCTTTAGTTTCATTATATTTAATTTATTTTGATTCTTTTCAATTACAATGTAAGTATAAGATATAAATTCTAATCATTTCTATTTAAATTTCTTTAAATCATAAAAGTGTTCAAATAGTTAACTAAACAAAGTATTCCTGACGCACAAAATTTAAAAGTATTTGAGTTATTTAGTGTTTAAAAAAATTACAATTTAGTTTGACTTACTATTTTGAGACCAAAAGTAAAATAATATTTAATGTATATATTAAGAGTTTTCTACAAGAAGAACCTTTATTTAAATTTTGTTTTTTAGCTTTTCTGATAGTGTAGGATCACTTTTAGTTTGTTTTGCTTTATAAATTGTATTGAATTATAATATGAAATTGCTGGAATTTTTTACAATTTATTTATTTTTAATTTTACTCTACGACACGGTACAACACATGGCAGTATAATATTTAGAACTTTCTGAGAATATAACAGTTTAAAACAATAGTTATCAATATTTAAGTAAAAAATACTTTTCGAAAAGATATATAAAATATTGTTAAAAACATTTGTATATCAATATCATAAATCTCAGATATATAAGAGATATTTACAGTACAAATATTTACTAAATGTCAAGTCTCTAGGACTTACCTATCAGTTGTTATTACACAAAGGGATAGACAGACGGATGGACCACCATTTTACCTTTTTAGTCTAAAACCAATAGGGCACTTCCTTGGACAAATATAAACTTATGTCCCAAGGAGCTTTCGATCAGGAGTTATCACAAAGACGGACATACGGGCAAACGGAAGTCTTTGATGTGTTATTAATTTAAATAAACAACTATTATGTCTTACTTTGAAAAGTTTCTACTAATGTATATTAGTTTAAAATCAAATGTATCGAATAAGTTACAGCATGAGGTCATAGTGAAAGAATAAATACGACAATACTACATTTTGATGCCTAGATAGAACAATATAAACACTAACCGATTACCTTTTGTATTTCTTACGGATATACAATTATTATACAGTTAATTTCATATTTTCTGTTAATGTTAAACGTTTGCTTCAGGACGCAGTTTAATTAACTGAAAAACGGTGTGTAACCCATATTATAATATTTTACCGAGTGAGCACTTGGTTAGAATTAACTCTAAGCCTAAAGTAACGTTTTAGATCACGTGACTCGGTCTGGAAACTTCCTGTAATAGTCTCTTGCACGCCATCTTACGGCCGGTCCCTTAATTACTTCGTGCCTGCAATACTTTGTTAGTTATTGAATAGAACGTTAGAGTACAAACTTCATCGTGTAAAGTTTGATAGTATCGGATTAAAAAACAACTGTAAAAACAACTTAGAAATTAGAAAAAAGAATCCCTTAACTGAATGTTTAAACATGCATGTGTGAATTATTGTAACACTATCACCAAAAGATGTAAAATGGCAAGCTATCACAGAAATTCATTAATAGTAGTATCATCAATGGTATAATGATCCTGCCTCGATGTTTTATATACTGCCAACTACATCAACCGGCAGAACAAGATTGGATTGTTTCTTGCAACATCTGAAACCTCAAGAAATCAACCAACTCGAAGAGATTGTCTACTTTAAACCCAGTCGTTGTTAAGTAAAACGATTAAGATTTAGACCAGTTATCGTACATTATGACATGACGTTGTGCTAGCCTCAATAGTTTAGAAACGTTTGGTTATGTCCACATTCGTATCAAACTCTTACAGAATATTTCCCTTACAACTCGTGAATCAGAAATATATAATCAACTCTTTTATTGTTAATAATGGGCCTATCACGTTTTTGACAACTACTGCTATAAACCATAACTACATTGGTACAGTATAAATCTGAATTCCCATGGCGCTCATATATGATAAATGGTACATAAACATTTATCTTCATTGCTAGTTGTATATAAAGTACGTAATGTGGAATTTGTACGGTTATTATGTTAACGATAATATCAGTTACCATTCCAAACATAGAAATAAGTATCGTTCTCCAAATCCTTTATAAAAATACGAATTATTTTCCGTTTTCATAAAATGTTATATTATTTATTCTTTAAAAATTTCAATTACATTACAAGATACACTTAAAATGGTATATTTCCATATATTGGACACGATAAAGACTTTATATACTTGCACATATATTTATGTAGTCGTTGTCGAATATTGTAAATAAAAAATTCAATCTAATGTATTACAATATTGATTAACCAATCGATCACCTGGTGTCTGAAAAACTTAATCATGTTGGAAAATGTCCTAAATGTCCTTTTTAATTTGAGAATCTCAGTATCATGTTATGATACTAAAATACTGGAGCTATATGTAGCTGCGCATGCTCAGCCAAATTTTAAACTTTTAACATTCAAACGGTTTGTATTCCACAGCCCGGATAGACTGAAAACAATCAATGATATGGGCGGCATCAAATGTGGAATTCCAGTGTTCTTAGAAAAGAAAATAAGATATATCTAAGCTTAAAGTAATGCGTAAATCTCTATAAGTAATTGTACTTGATATTATTTCTCTGCAGACATGTGAAACTGATATAAAAGGGACTGAACAAAGTTGCAGCACAACACATCACAGTTAAGTTTCAGTTGTTGGAGTCTTAAACATACGATATGTCATGGTTTTATTCTTAGTAGCAAACTATAACCATTATGGAAATAATTCATAATAGCCTTCCCTAAGAGGTATACAAAAAAATAATATGATCCTCTTCCCATTTATCATATACCCCAACATATTATAAAACAACACTTAATTCATTGCAGTATGTAACAGAACTATGCAATAGAACAAAAACAAAACAGCCCAATAACCACATTCTACAGCTACTATACTGGAAGACACAAGCAATAGTTGCCGCTGAATCACCATAAATAATTTCATGAACGTTTTTATGAGATTCCATCTCCAAATGTTATTCTTAGGTTAAATTAAGAATAATTAAGGTAAATTAAGTTACCTGATGACTAGCAATCACCTCAAGAATAATTGGGTGAGGCGTATGCCCCCAACACTCTTGAAAAGAATTCCTGGATCATGCCAATCACTTAATAATTTATTATATATTTATTTATTATATCAATTATTTAATATGTAATGCCTTTGCATCTTTGTTTTAAATTTTTCATTCACTATTTCCTCTCTTTTACAGGAAAATAAAGTCCACACATATGCAGACCCAAGGTAGGTATATAACCCTCATACCATAATGATGTAACTCTCATATCTCAATATTTATTTTAGCGTTGGTGTCACCAATAAATATACAATCATTGTAGTAACGAAACTAGATTAATATTACTAGTTCAACATTGTATTTAACACTCGTTGGAGGTCTGCACACCGGATGAATACTAAATGTTGCTTTATATTTCACTCTTTAAAGAGCCGTTATTTATTTTTCATATTCAAAGATATATAAGTAAAGAAAATCTATTAGCCCTCAAGGCCTAAGTTTAAATTTAATATAAAATATTAGCAAAACGTTCCAACAAACTTAGTATAACTTATTTGATAGCTCTTTTTCAGTTGGAAAGGGTTTTCTGCATGTTCCAAGATGTAACATAAGCCCTCCTTGTTTTTTCACACCACGTTGTCATAAGGTGCAGTTTTACAACTTTTTATTTTTTTAAAGGTGTTAAGCTGTTAAACATGTATAACAATGAATTGAGTATATTTAATAATAATTTCAATTCATGAAAAAATAAGCTAAATATTATTTTTAACCTAAGGTAGTAACCGAGATTTTTTAAAGTCTTAAATTTTTATTATGTATTGTATTATATTTTATTTGCTCTCTTGCTTTTATAGAAACATTTAATTTTTACTCAGCCTAATAATGAATTTGTAATTGAATGTCTTCTTATACGCACTTATATATTATATTGTTAATCATTATTGTTAACTTGTATTGTCAATATAGCTGTTTTGGGATATACTAGTATATAATATTCCTTTATATTTTCCATATATTTTTGTGTAATATTCCTGTAGCTATTATACAAAAATAAATAAATAAATAAACACTTTTCAACAAACTAATGTAATAAGTACACAACATGGAGACTTCTGCCAAAAGGCTTTGATGGTGACCCAACATCATTATATTTTCCATGAACTGTTTTACCATCAATAAAACAATCAGTATTTATATGTTTCACTGTCATATAAGCGGTAGACTCCATATAATATACCAAAGAAACCATAGGATTAAAGATAAATAATTAAGATTCTAAAATTCCATGAATAAAAATACTGTTGTAAAATTACGAAACAAAAACTTGTGTTAAAGTAAACTGAATTCTCTAGAACCAAATATTTTAAAATTTCTTTAGATTTAAGACTTTGGAGGCTGAAGCTTAAAGAAAAAATGACAATAATCTGTTTTCAAAAATTAATATTCTATGAGATTTCATGTGTCATTAAAACATAACAAAAATAATATTAGGTCAAAATAACTTGATATTGTATCAACTTTAACTGCGTATACATGTTTTCTGTAGGACTAACCCTTCCTGGAATATAGGTGAGAAGCTAAGACATTGTATTTTTTAACCCCTCTTACCATCATCCACCACTCCTAGTGTCAAGGAAGTTTAGTTTTTTATACTGCCAGGTAACCGAAAACACGTCCCATAGTTGGTACTTCCGCTTTTTGACTTGCCGTGTAGACTCCGTTTTTGGTCATTCATTGGCTAGACTAATACAGCATGACACTACTATTATAAAGACTAGAACATTATTTCGGCTACACCTGTGACTAGTGAATTACATAGAAAAACAAATGATCTTCTTGAATATATCCTTGAATATGCAACAATGTAAACTTTCCTATGGCTTGTAAAATAAAAATAATTCTAGACAGAAATAACTGACAGTGGACAATCTGGTTTACATTTATTTTAGTTAATCGCAAAAACAGCTAAAGATTTTTTTTCCGACACTGTTTGCACAATATTTAAAGAACGATCTAACTTGTAACATTAAAATGTTTGCAAGAAGATTCATATCTATGTAGGCACGTACGAGTTAGATGATAGCGGAAGTCAAGCCATGAGATTTGGCTAAGTGTTAACGAAAATATTAACATTATTCTCATGAGCAACTATCAATGAAACGAGAAATTTGCTGAATAAATAAATGTGTATAGAATTTGAGTAAAATCAAGTAACATTTCATCATGTAACGTAGTAATATATGTAGCCTCACCATCCGAGAGTTATTCCCTGAATGACTGCGTCGTCATACTTTAAGTTTTCCATGAAACTTCATATCTAAATACTCAATTCTATGATGGTAACGAAGAATGAAAATAACAGAATAGTTAAAGTTGTAAACATACTATAATTATAATCATATGGAATATAGATAAATTACATATTAACACATATAATTTATTCGTTCAGTTAAATTAAAATTAATAGAGTGGAAAATCTGTGTCAGTAACAAAATCTATACTTTCATAACTCATTACAACTTTTATTATTTAAACACTTCTGCGAAACCTTCCCATAACGAATAAGAATGTAAATGTATCATATGCATGGATTAATATGAATATATATTGTAAAAGATTTAAGCTGCCTATTTTACATTTTGCACGAATATTAATTCTTAAGATAAGAATGAGTTGTATGATGGTGTATGTCCAACTACGAAATTTGGATAAGCGTTATTGAAGCCTATAAATTCATGGGCTTGCACAATTTCACTTTTTACCACCAACTAAAAATTGTTTTCTGTATGATTTTTTGTCAATCTGTCTCTACGCAATACATCTTATGAATAAAGATTTCATCGCTCCTTATTACTATTGACATCACACGATTGTTTAAAAAAAAACATAAGTCGTTACTTGTTTATTGAATAAGTATAACATTTAACCGGTTCCCGTTGATCGTATCGTACGATCTGCATACCATCATATTTATTCAATAAGTATAAGATGATTGTACTGCAGGTCTTATGCTACGATCCCAGTGCAGTTAAGGGAAGTGGTTAATACAATTTTTTATCTTTGAACATTATTTAATGAGTATATTTTAAATTTTGCATGAAACATAATTTCTACAAAGACTAGATTGAGTTCTATGATGGTACATGGCTAACCGTCGACGTTGGTTGAACATTATTGCATCCGATCAATTCGTGGGCTTATAAAATTTCACTTTTCTATATTCAGTTAAAAATTCTATTTTGTGTGAACTTAGTCAATATATCTCTGCACATTACATCTTATGAATAAAAATATCATCATTCCTCATTGCTATGTCCAATTGTTAAAAGCATATGCTATACTTATTCAATAAAGAGGACGATATTGCAGATCTTATGCTGAATGAGCGGATCCCAGCGCAGTTAAGGGAAACAGCTAATACCATTTACGAGTCAAGTTGGACTACCCTTCCTTCTCTTAACATCTGCTTCTATGGCCGGTAAAAACATTATAATATATAATATTGTTTAACATATTGAAAATTCCTCTATAAAAACCTCCTCAATCCGAGAATGAGAATAAGAATGTATTCGGAAAAAACACACATTTATGTGTATATGAATATTTAATAAATACTTAATACTTAATTTGACATACTTTATGCATAAAGCTTCATCCAAAGAATATATATTAACTTTTTGAGAATTAGTAGTAGCTCATAAAATAAGCGTCTATTAAAGTAAGCAACATTATCATTAATGAAATACTGGGAGTAAAGATACCCTTAATAGTTATACTTTTTCTAATTGAAATAGAATAGAAGGCCACAATTAATACCTTATTTGCACTCATCTAAGAGTAAAAACTGCAATTTATTGTTTGTAATTTTTTGCAAAGCAAAATAATTTTTGAACAAACGCAATTTCACAATCAATGTACTCATAAGTAGTTTCTTGTCTTATATTCTCACTCATTAAAGAAGGGTTTTGATTGCATATACCTTAATAAGATCACTTTAGAATAGATAATCACTCATTTTACCACTGTATTCACAAAACGGTAATATTCACTCCAGTGCAATAAATGAAAATAGCCTATAAAGGAGTCGGTGCGAAAGATGACACACATTGGGCGTCGAAGCTGTGATTATATTTTCTGTCACCAGGAGCCAACAACTTACAACACTAGTTACCTTGAACGTTTCCCAGTCAAAATAGTACGTATGTACACCACTATAGAACGTAAACAGTTGAAATATCGATCATTTGAAGTAGCCCCTGATGGACGGTTGAAAACGTTATTAATCTTTTGGTATCAAACGACTATAACCGTCAGTACTCTTTTAAAACCACTTTTAGTTACTCCTCCACGGATTAACACGTATATATAATCGAACATTATTTCTAGAAATTTATATTTAAATAAATGCTATTTTAAAACATTTGTAACACTACGTAATAAACGGTTTACTTTTTGAAAAATCATAATTTTTGTAGATAATAACATTGAATAAGATCATAATTCTTCCTCAAAGCACGGAAAGCCCTTACTTAAAGGTTTTGAATCAAACATAGTTCTAGTAACAGTGCAAAACTAAAAACTAGGAATATAAATTTCTTTATGTAATAAAATAAATTGTTTTTGTGTATTGTAAAACTACCAACTAAGAATAAAATATGTATTTGTATTTTAAAAAGTGAATTCATAGATGTGGTGATGAGGTTAAGAATAAAAATTAAGGATTGTAATATTTTTTGTATCCAGGATAAATAGCAACTTAATATCGGGTTGTGTAAAGAGGATATATACACAGACACTTAAACCTCAGCTGTTACTAACAAACATGAACACACGCTGTAAATTAGAGACGTCCTTGTGGTTGTACGAGTTTTTATCCCGCAAGGTAAATACCAGGGCAGTATCGGGTCGTGTAAAATAGAATAGATAGTCACCATATATAACACGGACACCTGAACCTCAGCTGTTACCGGAAAACATGTACACCAGCTATAAATGAGAGACGATCCATCTTCGTGATTATTGGTAAATTTTATCCCACAAGGTAAATTGCTCCACTGCAACGAGTCTAGTACGTGACAATAGATAGTCTCTATTATCAAATTGCAAACTATGATCTCAAACATTTGTGTTAGATTATTGACAGTTACAGGTAATTTAATTTGAATAGATCTTTAAAACCTTTTTTGTGTGTTATTTAAAGCTAAATTATGTGTTAATTTCTTGTATTAGTTTATTTTTAGGTACATCTTTTTATATATTTTGCAATACCGAATTGGAAGCAATGATCCATTTAGGATACGTGTGTATGTATAAGATTAATTTATAAAAAAATAATAAATATTTGCTTTTAAAAAAAGGATTTTAAAAAATCGATTCGTATTTTCAGAATTGTATTATTGCCAATGTTCCTAATGTAATCAGGTCAAACAATAGATGGAGAGTTACAGCAAACAGTCACTACGGATGGAGTGCCCTAAGTTACCAGCTTGTGTTTGACTTGCTGTGGCTGATCCCAAGTTGCAGAAAGTCTCACTAATTACCTTAGATCACGCCACGGCCTTGGGCCTTCACTAATTAGTTCCGTGCCACTATTAAGTTTCCCTCAAACTCTATCAATATTAAACATTATTACCTAAAGTAATATAAATTATATTAATTCTATAACTATAAAGTCAAATGCCACACAAAATTTCTTTTAATAAGCCAGCTATGATGTATGGAAATTGACAGAATTATACACACAGTTAAGTAATTTTGGAAACAGGTTTTTTGTTCTCGCTGGGGGAATTCATCATTAGTCTATATGTGTTAAGACGAACATGCCCATAACAAGAGTCCGTGATCACAGAAGAGTTTAAGGGAGCACATCGCTATTGACTAAGGCTTAAATATGGTTTATTTATGTCAAGCTTTCAAATTTTTCATAATCTTTCTCTACACAATGTCACGTCATTTTGGAAACACTTACATTTTTAATCTGACATATTTTTGAGTTGAAGTATTACATATGTAACCCACCTTTAAGTAAATTTTTATTTACAAACATAGTATATTACGTGTTAAATAGATCTTAGACTTCTATACATCTAAACGTTCTTTACCATAGCTAATGTCACCGTGTTTTAATCACACCGAGTCGAAACATCGCTACAAATTTAAAAGTTTGAAATAGTTAGCTAACGCTAGAAATATTCGTCATTAGTTCAGTTTAAGATGAACCTGCTCATTATACGCATCTGTGATACAAAAAGTTTAAAGGAGCAGATCGCCACTGACTAAGGCTTCAGTGTTGTTTATTTATGACAGGCGTCCAACTTTAGTTTCTTCTATCTTAACGTTTACAATTATAAACATTTCTGCATCCTGGTTTGCATCAGTCAGTCGTGTGGAGCCGGTTCCTCATCTGTATAGATTACAACGTTTCTGTACCTGTTTCGTAGCTCGGTTTATTATCCAGTGCGATCGACCGCAATCTAAATACCAGGGTGATGTAAGCAGAGGCAAGTTACGTTATGCTTCCTCCCCCTTAACGTTTATAACGACTGATTTCCTGCACCCTGTCCTGTATCTCGTATATATAGAGCAGAACGCTATTGGAACCATGTTTGCTAGCTCGGTTTAGAATCGGGTGGTATTGAGTGGTTGGTCTAAATATCCTCGGCGATAGAGGCGGAAATAAGTTAAGGCAAGTTTCCTCTCTGTTAACTTTTGCGATGACTAATTTTCTGTATCTCGTATATATAAAGCATAGCTCATCTAGAACCATGTTTGATAGCACGGCTTGGTAATTAAATAATAAATAAATAAAAAAGCCTTTGTTGTCGAACTTGAGACAATGAATGACTGGCCACAATGTTATACTATTGAGATCGGAGTTAATCTCCGACATTACATCACCTACTAAATTAGGCTCTTAGAAAAGATGCTATTACAAGTCACCTGCACATGAAAGGGTGCCTCAGTGAGTGACATAGTACAATCACTAAATGGAGGTAAAAGCTCCACCTTTTTTGGATTGTATGGATTTACTTGTTCATACCATTTTAACTTACCCTCAACTTCAGAAGTGTTATTATTTAAACTATTGAGTGTCGAAATTTTTTAGGATTAACCGTTTCAACTTTAATTTAAGGTATGCTGTTATATTAAGACGTCAACAATGCTATGAACATGCTTACATTTAAGATTTTCACCCGACTCCTAACGGGCCATTCCCCTGAGGAGGTTTAAATCCACTAATTGCATCAAAACGTAAAATGTTATGCGATAAGTCACTCTACAGAGTTTTATGTTTGAACTTAAAAGAGTACAGAAGGTATTAGACCGTTTCCATAATTTTCAGCATCCCTGTATATATATATACACACACACACACACACACACACACACACACACACACACACACACACACATATATATATATATATATTTATGTGTGTGTGTGTGTGTGTGTTGTGTGTATACATATATTTGTGAATAAATAGGGTATATACACGCTGTGTGTGTATATATACTATTAAGATACTACCTCAAAGATGTACGGGCGCGCGTACACAAAAGTGATGGTAAACTATCTGTTAAAACATTTTCCGACTTAAATCAACTTTTTAATTGTAAGGTTATGAATTTACCCAATAACTTCACATTGAATGAATTTTTTAAATCTTTTTAGCAATAAAGTTTTTATATATACAAGTGTAAAAAGCGTAGAAAAGGTAGTGCTGGGTTTTGATCAGCAGTTATAACTCAGTAAACTTTGTTGCTATAAAAATAAAATAAAACAAATTCTTTAGTAATTAAAACCTAAAATATGATATTCTATCACCTTTTTGATATTTTATATCGTTAATATAATATAAACAATAAGAACATTTTGAGACATTAGTTTTTTCAAAAATGAATCAGACACATTTCATCAACTTTTAGCTTCTAAATCCATCCAAACTGCCTAAATATATCTTTAGGTCCCAATATATAAAAAGTATTGACTGTATAAAGAATTCTTACAAAACGTGTTTTGCTTAGAATTTTTACTTTTCTTGGATGGTGGGGTTATTTTTTTTATAAAAATATTTTTAACATTGCCAAGCGGGTTTGCTGTGTAGAGCATGAACAGGTCTGTCCTAAGGAATACCTCTAGTTTTCCGCTGCGGCGAAGAGAACCCAGCGCCAACCCCAGTCACCTTCACCCTCTCTGCCAAGTAAGAAAGCACTCTCAGATTGCATTCCTCCGAAACCCAAAGTAGTGTACTTTTGCCAATAGTATTGAGTGGTTTATAGAGTCAAAAGTCTGAGAGTAATCTAGCATGACAAGTACATTACACCCGTCCTTATTCCTTGCCCCTGACAGGTCACTAAACTTACTTATCAAGGCTGTACAAGTGCTGCGGTTATTCTGAACCCAGATTGTAGCTTTGGAAGTACACTCCTTTTCTCTACATACTCTGTCACTTGGCGTACATAAATAATTTCATGGATCTTCGAGATGCAGGCAAACCTGAGATAGCTCACAGCTGTTCATTGCTGGCCAGCTTCTCGACTTTTGGTAGTGGTGGACAATATTCATTTTCCATGGACATTTTTCAGTTTGTATAGACTCTATGCCTAAATATGCTAATGCTCTCAGGGCGTAAGGACTATCGTTTCAATCATGTTTATTTATATTCTACCACTACCAACTGCTTTTGAAATGATGCTATTCATTGCTGATTTTACTTCCTCGGAAACTTTCCGAAATCTAAATTTCTCCTTTTCAGTATTGACAACAATTTAAATATCCACGTTGATAGGGACAGAAAGAGTTGCTGGAAATTTCTGCCCTCTTCACAGTGAATAGCCTTTATCACGTGTGTATAGAGCAGAACCCATCTAGAAATGTACTTGATAGTTCGGTCGCAAACTAGTTATTCCGGCAATAGAGGTAGAATCAGGTTGCGGTAAATTTCAGCCTCACACTATTAAACAGTCAGCCTGTATCGGATATTGTGTTACTCTGCTCTACTGTACTGATTGTTTTGATGTAAATGAAACGGAGATACAATGTACTACGTATTAATTAAAAGCAAAACTGTACTGCTTTGTTTAAAGTAATTATTTAAATACAACAGCGAATTTATGAGTATCATTCAAGGTATATATTCGCTCATCTTTATGAAGTGAACTTATTTAAAATCATTTTTACTGCTTTTTATTACTTTTTCACTCTTATTTAATTTTTGAAAGGTAAGATTTCTATTCATTTAATATATGTGTTAAATGGCTCTTCAAGAAACTTTGCTCACATAATTAATAAAATTATTTATATTTCCTAGTTTATCTCTTCTCATATTTTCCGAGTGTTATCTGAGTGACATCTGAGTAGTAATTTACAATTTTATAATGAGCATTTTATACTGAGTAATTTTGTTTGTTGGAGTCAAATAGATAATTTGTTTAAACGCTTTGATATATTACACATTATTGCCTAATGTATCGCCAATAAAAGTCAAAGTAAACACTCATTACTCTTGAACCTACTTGTTTAGATATTATAAGCACCATTTACAATTGACATGCAAACCTAATCTCAATATGAAAGTAATAGGGTTTTATGTTCACAGATACAAGTCTAAAGTATGTCGGGGAACTTAATTAAAATTAGAGTGTCATACCCCAGTTGCGGGAAGATGGCCGTACAATTTAGTCATGAAATTTTAAAGCAAAGTCTGCACAAGAGCGCTGTTAAGCTAATTAATATTAAAAGCCCGTGACTAAATGGGTAAGAATAAGCTTGAGCTTTTAACGCTCTATTGGTACATTTTCTCAAATAATCGAAGTAAAACTTTGCTTCAGAGCCCATTTAACATTGCTATCTAAATATGCATGTTAAAGTTCAATAAATGTCAACAAACAAATCGTTGTGCTCTATAGACACGATTTACATGCTCTAAAAGACTGAGTGAGTGATGCAAGCCAGAAAGTAGGAAATTTGTATCTCTGAAACTCAGTTTTGAAACCAAACTCGCAATAGAATTTAACAAATAACACAACTCAAAGTTCGTTTTAACATCTGTGGAGTGATGTTAAGTCTCGCCAGCGAAAACAAAATATTCAATATTTAAAATTTATAAGGCAGAATGCAGGAAATTAGACATTGTACACGTTAAAGGCAAGAAATCTTGCCGCAACTTGTTCTTGTTCGATCGACTGGAATATTTAGATTTTGGTTAACACCACCGGATTCGAGCTAGGAAATCTCCTGTAAACACGGATCGAAATTTTAGCAGATTGGTCTAAAATTCTGTAGATTTAATAATTAATTCCCTTGGAGAATAAAATATTATAAAATTTTGATGTTTAAATGATATTTTGAATCGGTGTGGGAAAAATACAGAGATTTTATCTATGGTAACGACTGTCTAGGTGTATGAAGTAACATCATACTACGTTTGGAAATAAAATTGTAGTTAAACATGGGTACAGTACGTAATACTTCAACTCACGAATATATCAGATTACATAGAACTGTTTTCAAAATTACGTAACTATGCGTATTATTCCGTTAATTTCAGTACATCGTTTCTGCCTTAATGAAAGGAAAATGAGCTTGAGGAAAATTAAATAGTGGCACGGAATTATTAAGTGAAGGCCCGAGGCCGTGGCGTGATCTAAGGTAGTTAGTGAGAATTTCTGTAACTTGGGATCAGCCACAGCAAGTCAAACACAAGTTGATAACTTAGGACACGCCATCCGTAGTGACTGTTTGCTGTAACTCTCCTCCTATTGTTTGACCTGATTACATTAGTGACATTGGCAAAAAGATTGGTCTGGAAATATGAATGTTTTCAATAAATTCTATGCTTCTTTCTGAAAATACTTATATGAGGTTGACTTTTGTCAACAAATTTCAAATTATGTAACGTATAACGTTTTACATAGCAGGTATTTTAGTCCTAAATGTGATATAGTTATAGTATAAGTTACAGTTTATAAAAAATGTAAATGCATACAATAAATTTGCAGATCTGATTATAAATTAGATTTGTCTGCTTGATAATTGTTTCAAAGCAAATTTGTGTAATAACAAGAAAGAACAGAAAAAAGACATTTAAATTATATTTTAGACCAAAATTGTTAATTCTCATACAGTAAAAGTACAATATACTGTTAAGTTTGGCTTCTTACATACTTACACTATGGATTGAGAGCAATGTCATATATATGCATGATTAAATATATTACACTAAAAAACCCAAAAACTTTTTGTAGTTCATTAAGACTTAAATACTTAAAATTATTCAACCGAATCTAACGAAACATATTGAAAGATGAATTTATTTGATTAATATAGATACCAAATCGGATAGAACCTTTAATGAAATTTGCTTAATGGATATTAGTCCTCTCCCTTGATACCAGATGACAGAGTGTATATAGCACATGTACAACAACAGGTTATTGTCACATTGCTGTGTTGGTAGAAATATTGCATTAAAATAGGGATTTAACCAATTTAATAGTAATATATGATAAGTAAAACACAAAAATAACATGCTTTCACAAAAACGTTCTTATAAAATTCAATTCGGTTCAGTAGTTCATTAATGAGAATTTTTGATAAACCAATCTGATACATACATTTATATTCTAAATGGGTGATTGCTTGCATTTATATATTGCAATATATAGACAAAGATGTACTTAGCACTAAAATAATACAAAAATTGAACAAATAATCTATCTTTAAAAACCACATAATGAAGAGTATAAAGATCTATTCCAACAATATGATTTATAAGTGTTAATATATTAAAAAATATGTTTAAGATCATAGTTCCATTTTCAAAATTACTACTAATGTCACGAACTCGACTCAATGCAGTAAAGCAATTTACCGTATATGATAAAATTTGGCAACAACCACACAGACGGATCTTCTCTAATTTACAGGCAGTATCCGTGTTTGCCAGTAACAGCTGAGGTTCAGGTGTTCGGTTTATATATGGTAACCATCAATTCCCTTTTACACGACCAGATACTGTCCACTATTTACCTTCAGGCATAAAACCTCCCAAAAATCACGCAGATGGATTTTCTCTAATTTACAGGTAGTGTCCATGTTTGCCAGTAACAGCTGAGGTTCAGGTGTTCGGTTTATATATGGTAACCATCAATTCCCTTTTACACGACCAGATACTGTCCACTATTTACCTTCAGGCATAAAACCTCCCAAAAATCACGCAGATGGATTTTCTCTAATTTACAGGTAGTGTCCATGTTTGCGATACTGTCCACTATTTACCTTGTGGCATAAAACCTACCAAAAATCACGCAGATAAATTTTCTCTAATTTACAGGTAGTTTCCATGTTTGCCAGTAACAGCTGAGGTTCAGGTGTTCGGTTTATATATGGTAACCATCAATTCCCTTTTACACGACCCGATACTGTCCACTATTTACCTTGTGGCATAAAACCTCCCAAAAATCACGCAGATGAATTTTCTCTAATTTACAGGTAGTGTCCATGTTTGCCAGTAACAGCTGAGGTTCAGGTGTTCGGTTTATATATGGTAACCATCAATTCCCTTTTACACGACCCGATACTGTCCACTATTTACCTTGTGGCATAAAACCTACCAAAAATCACGCAGATAAATTTTCTCTAATTTACAGGTAGTTTCCATGTTTGCCAGTAACAGCTGAGGTTCAGGTGTTCGGTTTATATATGGTAACCATCAATTCCCTTTTACACGACCAGATACTGTCCACTATTTACCTTCAGGCATAAAGCCTCCCAAAAATCACGCAGATGAATTTTCTCTAATTTACAGGTAGTGTCCATGTTTGCCAGTAACAGCTGAGGTTCAGGTGTTCGGTTTATATATGGTAACCATCAATTCCCTTTTACACGACCAGATACTGTCCACTATTTACCTTCAGGCATAAAGCCTCCCAAAAATCACGCAGATGGATTTTCTCTAATTTACAGGTAATGTCCATGTGTCAGTAAGAGCCGAGGTACAGGTGTCTATGTTTTATATGGAAGTCACGACTACCTATTGTGTCGTACACGACTTGATAATGTGCCGTTATTTACCTTTTTTGATACAAATACCAGTAAAATCCTTCCTGTCGTTATTTTATTATTAAACATAACCACCACATCTATAAATAAATTTTCTTAACATAAGTTATTTGCTTTATTCTTCTTGTGTATGTATAATACGTAATAAAATTTCTTTCCTTATCTAAAGAAAATTATATTTATTTTTAGCTGTGTCCATGACATCAGAACACTGCATCATTCGAAAAACATCGTATACAATTTTATTATCTAAACGTATACTGAATTTTTAAATAGACTGTTTTCTACTTATCGTTATAATTAATGTTGTTACATAACTTTTGTTGTAAAAATATGTAGATATATTATTTCATTGTTTAAAAGTTTTTAATATGTATTCTATGGATAAGGATTTTTTGCGTGAAGTGTGTCAAAACCGTGTAATAATTTAATATTTAGTGTACATGTCTTAAATTTGTATTTTACTGCATGATTTATCCTTATTCTAATTTGTGGGTTTAATAAGTTTTTCATATTTATTTCTTGTATTTTAAACAGTATTTTATTTTACAATGTTTAAACCAGCCAGCCCAGCAAAGTTAAGAGAAAGAGGATTGCTTTACTTGACTCGCAAATGGTATTAACCGCTTCCCTTGACTGCGTTGGGATCGCGTTCTCTAGCATACGATCTGCAATGTCATCCTCTTTATTGAATAAGTACACATAAGACCTTACGTTTTTGTTATAACATGCGGATGATTTAATTGGACATTGTAATACGGAGTGATAAAATTTTTATACATGCGATGTACTTTGGATAGATAGATTGAAAAACTCTCACGGAATAATAATTGTATTTTAAGGTAGAAAAGTTATATTGTGCAAGCCCACGGATTGATAGGATTAAATGACGTTCAACCAATTTCCATGGTTGGTCATACACCATCAAAGAACTCATTTTAGTCCATGTAGAACTGGATATTCATGCAAAATTCAAATTATATACACTAAATATTTTTCAAATTATCGTATCACATGATACACTGACATCATTTTTAATGGAGTTATGTTTTGTAACAGTGTTTAAATAATAACTGTTCTAGTAAGTAATGAGAAATACTAATTATGTTACAGACTTTAAAGTCTGATATCACCTATATTAATTATGATTTTAATGTATGAATATGCTTAACGTTGTTAATATGTTATATGTCAATATATGATTATACTTATATTATGTTTTCTTCTTTGTTGTTCTCCAAATTTCGATTTTCGTTGTCATCGTAGAATTCATTACTGTCTTTAAAAATATGAGGATTCATGCAAAATTTAAAGTATGTGGTGCAATTATTCTGAATATAACTAAAATAGTGAGGTTACATAAATTACTAAATTTCATGTTAGATGTCACTTGATTGTCCTTTGTTTATATACAAACTTATTTATTCTGTTAATTTTCCTTGTCATTATAAAATTTATTATTGTATAATGGTATTGGTTTTTTTCAAGCGTGCTCACCTTTCTGGTATTTCCAGTATTGTGTTAATTAGTATATTTTTGTGCTTATGTAAACTTCATTGGTTTTCATATATTTGACTTTATTAAGTACGATGTTTTCTTTTGTAGACTAAATGTTGACTTTTAATGACCTAAACATTATACCATACTTTCTATCTGATTTCAGCTTATAGGAGCATAGGCTTCCCTACTCATCTTCCTTGGGTATATTTTGTGATTAAAGTATAATCTTTGTGTTTTTAATCATACATTTAAATACATAAACCTGAAAACTATAATATCCGCCAACAAATCTCCAACAATAAGTTTAGCTTAATAATAATGGCAAGGTCCTCACGTCCGAGATCCACAAAGTGCAAACTGGTTTTCCTCAAGGTTTCGTTTTATTCCATTTATGTTTATTATTTATAAACATTTTCCTTAATATCTTGAATAAATTCTGAAAAAAAAACTGTAACTACTATTGGTGTAAGATTGGAAGTGGCGTGCACATATTGATCCCCTGTGTAAGAAGCTGAACCCTTCAATATTTGCCCTGCGTTACTTGCCCTGTTCTTACCTGTCTTTGACTTCAAGTCTTAATTACACAGAAAGTGTGAAAAAAGAAGAAGTTGTAGATATCTTAAGCACCTTAAAATTGAAGTACCTTTTATATCAATAAGGTAACGGTAACGGAATTCACCTGATATTAATAAAATGAGTTACTTTAATAGTAAAAAAGTAAAAATACTCTACTTTCTAAACTGTAAATAGTATTATTATACCATTTGAAAATACCCGTATGATTAAAAGGTTTTTAAACGAACCAGTTAGTTTAATACCGGATTGCTTTATAGCACAGATTATTGTGAAACAGAATATTAATTACCTTAAGTACCTTAAAACTGAATTACGTTTTTGTTCAGTGAGGTAACAGTAGTGGAATTTACCTCATTTTTATTTGAACATGATAAAACTTAATAACAAAAGTTCTAGTTATGTAGCAGTAGTGCAAAGAATAGACATTTAAATTAGCTGTCTCCTCATGGTATGTTGTCTTTATCCCACTTCATGTAATGTTTTTTAATCCATTAGTTTTAAAGTATTTGAAACTTTTTCACTGCTACCTTTTTTATTGCCTTTATGTATTTAACAAATTCTTTAACAAATGGCCAGTATCGAACAGTACATGGTGCATAAAAGCAGAAAAATATTTTAGAAATTTCTAACAAAGATTTCTCGGAACCTACTGAATATTTTTTATATTTATTGCTTCATTTTATATCAGCTTTTAAAATCATACTTAGAATCTGCATAATTTAGCTGTATTTGATTCTTGAGGTTACCTTTTTAGTGAATGTTTCAAAATTGGCATCGAAAGCGTCTTAGTTTTAATTGACGGTCCACTAATTTAATGTATGCAGCATAAATTAATATCCACATAGAAAAATACAGTTTTCGACTTCGTATTTTTCCATTGTTCAAAACTTACATAATCATTCTAAAATGTATCCTATTTTTATTGTTATAATTGAGTGTGATAAAAAATATGCTATTTGTTAATTTATAACGAAGACAAAACAAATATAAGAAAAGGTTTACGTAAAAGTAAAAGTTTATTCTATTTAATGACCTGATTCTTCGACATTGTATCTAGGACAATATATGAGTGCTCTAGAGGGTACTATGCTCTAGATATGGTATATAAGTTTAATTTGTAAGTTTATAAAAAGTCTTCATTGTATCCGGATATAAGTATCTCTATAAAGAATGTTAATTCTTACGTTTATAAGTACCCCACTGATATTTCCGTTGACTTAATCACTCTAGAATCCATACTTACTTTTTATACTATTACCAATGAACATTCTATATACCATTGGTCATATATAAGTGAGTGGCATGGGGACTTCAGGTTTATACTTTACCATTGTAACTATAGCTCATATTGGTAGTTACCAAGAACGTGGTAGACCCCATCTTGGCAATAAAAGAGTCGATCATATCTTTCTGATTCTAAGGTTGTTAGGGAAATATTCTGTAAGAGTTAGAAACTTGTGTGTAATAGTGTACGTAGTGTAGTGGTACGAATGTGGACATAACCGAACCTTTCTGAAATATTGTGGGCAGCGCATCGTCATATATATATATATATATATATATATATATATATATATATATATATATATATATATATATATATATTCTTTACAGTAACTGATCTTAGGTAATATCCACTGAATTTTTAGTAGCAATTATTCTAATTTTAGTAGGCGATTTCATCATGCAAATGCTTTCAGAAACAAGTTCATATTTTTCTTTTGCTTGAGGGAGTAACCAGAATTGAACAAATCAAGCCAGTAGCATAATACCAATGATGATAGTATTGTTAAATAATAATGTTTTCTTTTGATATTAGTGTTATAGAAATTAAAATATACATGTTTATACCTTTGGTGAAGAGACTCTTTTTTTATAGTTTCCAAGAGTCCGATACTGTGAAACTGTACAAGCTGAAGTTTGTTCATTAACGTTCTATTCAATAACTAACAAACTATTGCAGGCACGAAGTAATTAAGAATCCGGCCGTAAGATTGCGTGCAAGAGACTATTACGGGAAGTTTCCAGACTGAGTCACGTGATCTAAAACGTTACTTTAGTGTTCGAGTCAATTCTAACCTATTGGTCACGCAGTAAAATGTTATAATATGGTTCTTACACCGTTTTACAGATAGTTAAACTGTGTACGGTACTGAAGCACACATTTAACATTATTAGAAAATATGAAATAAACTGATTTTCAATTATAGATTATGTATAAATATTCTTCATTGTAGTTTTTAATTGTTAAATAACATAATCAAACATAGTACTTTTGATTTGTTATTTTAGAATACGTGAGAACTTCTTGAATCGTGTCGATCTCCGGTTATCTGCCCGTATGCCCGTCTTTGTGATAAATCCTGATAGAAAGGTTGTTGATCTTAAAACTTGGAACTCAAGCTTCCTTCTTTGTCCGAAGTAGTACCCTATTGGTTTTAGACTAAAAAGGTAAAATCACAGTCCATCTATCTGTCTACCCCTATTCCTAATAAAATACTGATAGGAAAGCCTTTAAGACTTGATACGTAGTAAATATTTGTACTCTTCTATATGTTTTATTTGTACAATTAATATAAAATACATTTTTTACATATTTTAAATTATATTTTTTTTCAGTAGTTTGTATCTTGAATTTAATAAAAATAGTTAAAAAAATCCAAAATTCGTGTTAAAGTGTAATATTTTGAAAGAGATATATTTCCAATACAAATCACGAAGGCTTTATTAAATAAGTACTTTTCTTTAATGAAATATATTTTTATATTGAGTTTATTAACTCAAGCAATTTATAATGTAGTTAAACTTATAAAGTAAAACACAATGAAATAAGTCTTAAATAACCAGACAAATTAAAGCAGAAAAGTCAGTTAAATAATGATTTTTCTTGTAATAAAATTTATTAAAATAATGTTACTTTAAGTCATGAAATAGTAAATCATGTTAAAGGTGTTTTTGTTGAAAATTTAATTTAATGAAAAATTTCTTGATACTTAAATCAGGCCCGCGTAATCAATACCTTCTTTATTTAAATACTTAGACATTTGTATGATTTTATAAATATCAATAGAAATAATTAGAGTCTATTTAAACTCAAATTGGAGTTGGAAAGAATCAAAATAATTTCAATAAAACCTGAACTACCCCGAACCTAGTTTTTTTATACTCTAAGGACTTATCTCAGATTGAACTGTTCTAAGACTGTAACGAGAAAACGGTCTCCTTTATACAAATCTAGTATTACATGTATGATCATAATTTACGTAATGAACATATATTTGAAGAACACTGTCCTAGTATTTATTTTCCTAAGACCATCTTAAATAGGTTCTTAAATTTACTGCGGTATTTCTACCTTATAGTTATACATGGACCAACATAATTGAATATTACTAACGTACTACCCTATTTTAATTTTTTTACTTGAAAAATATAAAATTTTCTTCTTAAAAAAATGTAAAAAGACGTAAAATAATCCTGAGGTATTATTGAATAGTGTTATATCTCTTAAGTTTTCAATATGGCACCTTTTAAGATTTAGGAATGGGAAAGTTAATTTTCAGTAACTCATCAACGTAGGTTGAAACGGACGTTTTATAATTTTTAGGACATTTCCAGCAATGTTTATTCTTACCTGTGTTTAATAAATTAGAGGGTTGTCATACAGTATTTGGAAGAGTATTTTTTTATTTTTAGTCAGTAAAAATTATGAGGACAGTATAGGAGATTGCATTGAAACTATATCTACCTCTTGATATACTGATATTAATTTTTATCTTTAAAGGTTTAAGGGTGATAGTGCTTCAAAAGAGCACCAGTAATACACTGCCAGACTCTACCTGCATCAGTTCACCTTGTTAAACCAATATCGCGATATTGCCGGCTATAACAGGGTATAAGAGGAACTTCGGATGGATCAACTATAATAGCAATTCCACTAGAATAAAATTCGATATTCTACTCGTTTCTCATAGAAGAGCGTTACATGCTAACTCAATTAGTACCACTTACAATACATTTTCTAGGCTATAAAATTCAATCAAAAGGGTTTTACCTCAATATTTTCTTTAAAAACTTAGACATATTCTATGTGTTCAGTTGCGTCCTATTATCGCACCTCATTATTATGGCTAAGGTTACCAAATTTGGAGGAATGGCCGCTTCCATTATCTTACTGTCTACAGCGTCCTGTTCCTCTACTACCAGTTCTTGTATTTTTTTGGGGTTCCCTTCACTTTGCATTTCTGCTTCCACTTCTTTTAATATTTTTTTTCCTCTTTTATGATCACGTGTCCTACCCACCTTAACTATCTGTATGTAGCATCTACCACAAAACCTCGCATTTAAAAAGTTGCCACAAATTCCTTGCTTGTCTTGTACTATCCCTATATGATCTAAAAATTACAAACTTTCTAAAATGAAATTGTAACTTGCTTATTTTAGCAATAGGAAAGTGTTATTTGGTAAGAGTCAAATACAAACTCAGTTTTAAGTACTCAATTAAAATTAAAATCACGTAAAGTTAACAAAGCATGTCTCTTTTTTCCTACATTGAATAATTCCTACACATTAAGTCTAAATAAAAATTGAATAAACCAATTACACAACGTAAACATATCTTATATATCTGTCCAGGTTGCCTGTGACCTCTGCACCCTTTCTACATAGGTTGTCATGGAAACAGTAATCAATGATATACTACGTCATTTTCCTGCCCACATAACTTTAAATTATATTAGTAAGGTCGGTTATGTTTAATTTAGGAAAGTGTATTGAAATCCTTACTAATCGTTTAATCTTAATTTGATTTTGATACCAGTAATTACCGGTATCAATCTGGTCAATGTTTTTGATACCAGTAATGACTGGTACCAAACTGGTCAATGTTTTTGATACCAGTAATGACTGGTACCAAACTGGTCAATGTTTTTGATACCAGTAATGACTAGTACGAATCTGGTTGATGTTTTTGATACCAGTAATGACTGGTACCAAACTGGTCAATATTTTGATACCAGTAATGACTGGTACCAATCTGGTCAATGTTTTTGATACTAGTAATTAGTGGATATCAGTTTGGTTCATTTGAAGGTTCATTTTTAAAATATGTACTAGCTAGCTGTTACCCACGGCTTCGCACGTAATCTTAGAACCAAAGTCCTTATATAACTTAGTAAAAGCAATTATTATGTAATATGATGGAAGTCCTATAAAAATTTTAAAACGTAAGAAGGCATACATCAGGTAGATATTATTTAAGTTCGTGGTAAATAGTATCAGAGTTGAACTTAATTATTATATCATGTTTGGCAGAAGGAGCAATTCTGGTTCTAATTAATTATAACGTCACAGCTGAATCTGCCTTATCATCCCGATCAAGAAAACACAAATCTCAGATCACACAAGGTCTCGGAAACTTACTTCGGTCAAAAAACAGACAGACAGACGCTAAACGAAGTGAAATAGGGCACCTGTTATATTGCATTATTTGTTAGTTTTGGCCTGCTGAACAATGTGGCAAAGTTTGTTCGAATGGTTGCTGGACACCCTGTATATATATATATATATATATATATATATATATATATATATATATATACTTACGTAGGACCGAGGTGTGTCTACTTCGGTGAAATAGTGCCTACTTAAGACCATTTATATTCATTTACCTACTATGTCACAGTGTAGCTTGCCATATTGCCTCGATCAAATTTTATATACGTTCGATTATCTAGTTCTCGGAAATCTACTTTGGTCAAAATCGTGTTGACATAGTTGAGTTACCTTGTCCTCATGAAGAAAATACACACATAAGTAGAACTGAAAAGCCTATTACGACCTAGGGGAGAGTCCTACCTACTTACTATGTGTTTTCGGTATAAGAGGGAAATTTATATTAAGGTTTTGCAACTTTCCAAAATAATCGTTATTAAATTTTTGCGTTACACTTGTTTTTTGGAATGTAGCCATGGAAATAATGAATCGTTGAGGCATGTTAGTATTCATTTCTCCGTTTTTCCATTAGCCATTGTTAAAATGTAACATTATAATGTTAAGGTAGCCCGCCAGTTTAAAGTAACTTGTGTGAAAACATTCATAACTTTGTTCATTAAGATTAGTTATATAACAGTATTTAATGAATTAGATAATTTTAATTCGTCACTGGCGCAATCTGGAGTAAAATTGATATATTAATGTTTTATTTAATATCTGCATTACACTACCGATCAAGCACTGTTTACTTATTTTTGATAAAATTCAAATGTAAACAGATATTTCAGAAAGTATGTCGAACTATAGCTGTCAACAGCTGTAAAAATACGTTTCGCTCTTATCATAAAATTGAAATGTAAATAAAGTTATTATTCAATTTGAATTCGACTTTATTTGGTGAAATGAATGTGTTATGGGTGGTAACAAGCACTCTACATGTTAATTCAGACCAAAAACTATACCTTTTCCAAATTTCAGCACATCCGTATAGCAGTTTCTGCGTGATTCGAGGTCAAACCTCCAAACATCTAAACATCCAAATATCCAAACATTCTAACTTTTGCATTTATAATATTAGTGGGATATTAAATATCCCTTCCGGCGAACCTGGAAGAAAGTTAGATTTCACATATGGCCTTTATCTCTAAATGTCAAAGTGATGACAGATTATTAGTTTAGAAAATTAACTTATAGAGCACAATAACGCTCCATGATTGAATCTTAATATAGTCGTAACACTTTGAAATATATAAAGCGGCTATCGTGGGAAGAGCTGATTCAATGCGAATGTTCAGTTCAGCTGATCCAAAGAGTCGGCGACGAAGTACGAAGAAGCTTAAAACGCGCTCCCCCCGCATCGTTTCGACATCAGAGACACCCAGATTCAAAAATTAGGTCAATCTAGGTAAAGAGTATTCTCATTGACTTATGAGGCGTTCAAATGAGTACTCTGTGATGTTGGCTGCCACATTCCCAATACACGGTTGAGCAACCGAGCTTTCTACTCACATTAATGCGGGGGGGGGGGTCGTTTTAAGTTTTTTCGTCGCCGACTATCCATGGATTCCTTCAGACGAACATGAATCCAGATTTCAGAAATAAAGTCTGCAACAGAATCAGATTTCAGGTGCTGTACGTAAGAGGAAGGTGAACTGGAGATATAGCCTTGAGAAGTCTATTTCAGTAACAAATAAATTAAGGTAGCCTATATTACAAAGTTTAAATAATTTATTCAGTACTAAAAATGTAACTTATATTTAATTTTATAAAATTTACAGTTAAATTCTATATTTAGTAACCATCCATATTATATGACTTTTTCTCATAAGGATAAAATCTGTGGTCAACTGTGGTTACAGAAAAGTTTAAAATAAGAAGTGCTGTTACTATATGAACTGATAATTTAAAAGAATATTTCACCCTCGTTCGCGAGCTTAAGCTGAACAATTCAAAAGATTTTTACTTTCAGTGAATTTGGAAAGTCGTTTTATGATTATTAATATTTTCCCGAACAAAAATATTTTAGAGGAAACTCTTTGCATTTTTAATAAATACGTTTCCTGGGAAATTACCAAATATTTTATAAACATAACCGAATGTTTTCCGTCGTTTTAAGTCCAGACCTTAACAAATATGTTTATTTCACAATGCGTGCGTAATTTTCACACGTGTTTGAGTTACCGTTACTAAAACATAATAACTTAATATGTTTTGAAATCAACATAAAACTTTGATGCTAAAAATATAATAACCTCTAGTATCTGTTTGTAGATATTGTTATATCGACACTACTGTTTAATGTGTATTTTGGGTATATATTGCTAAAAGCTGCTTATTTTAAATTTACCTTGTTTACCTTTATTAGACTATTGTAGATATAACCGGAGAGTTACAATAGTTTTCTCAGATTTAAAACATTACAAATATTTTCATCAAAGTAGCACGGCACACTAAAGATTGTGTCCATTCCATCCAAGCAATTTAAATATACCAGCATTTAAATAATATTAATAATAATTAGATCTTGATGGAAAGCGTTCTCTATAATGTATTATAGACTATCTACTTTAACTGCATGAGGGGAAATCGGGTATGTAATAATAAAACACTCATAATACAAGAAAGTAATAGATATACGAAGATGGTCCACTAAATATAGGTAACATTTCGACTCACCAATTATGTGTCTCCTCCTTTAGAATAATTTAGATATAAACGAAATGTTAGATAATATGCTAGTACTCTAATTTACTTAGTAATATGCCGTATTCAATCCTAAAGCAAATATTTCATCATGAAATAGTTTTTGTTGTGGATATGCTCATGGTCAGTGGAGGTTAAAAAACCTTGTTATTAGGAAAATATTTACTTGTGTATACATGAATATAAATAAAATAAAATACAACTTTTAAGCAACGTTGAAAATGAATGTAACAATCACTGTAACAAACATTGGCTGTAAACGTTGGGACGATGGCAGGAAGGTAATGAATGCCAGCTCTCGTTATGCAAAACAAAACGTTTTTGTACCCGTATCACGTTCACTATTCGTACACGGTTCGTGATTTTCCTATTGTATTTACAGTTTTTAGTTTCAAACAGCCTTGTTTATTTGACAACATCTTATCGACATCCTAGTTTTGTATGGAATAAATTTTCTGAAAATTATATAAAATTATAATTAATATTGTACATTGGTAATTTTTAAATAGAAAAGATTTCAACGACTTTAACATTTAATTTTAGTAATGGTTGTAAAAAGTACATTCTACTTATGGCACTTTAATGTTTCAAATATTTGTCATCCTCAGCAGCAGTGATTTAATATAGGTAAAAGTTTAGATAAGGAGCTATCATCTAATAGTGGTTACATTTAGGTTAAGAAACTATTATGTAATATATAATCAAGTAAACAAAAAAATTCTATTTTTAAACACATGTATATAAACAGATAACATTATCGGATATTTATTTCAGGCTCGCTCAACCGTAAAATCCTAAAAGGATCATATAGTATTAATATTTGTGTGGTGTGCTCGTGACCCACATTGAGGTTCTCACCGAATAGCCAACAATACAAAAACTGAATAAATGGCAGCTCTCACTGTGACCCATGCCTTGCCACAGTAAATCTGCTTTAAATCAGTTATTTATTATTCGATTTAAATAATTTTTGTAAAAACATAATAATAATAGTAGTGTTTGTAATTTTTTATTTTAATTATTCTTTATGGGATATTTGTCATAAAATCGTCACAAACTGGTGTTCTTGTAATTGATAAGAAAATCGGTTGGTTTTAAGATATTTAAAGTTTAAAAGTGTTTATGGCCGCAATTTTTAAAATAGTAAGTAAAATTTAATTTTTTTTGGAAACTAGCTTTATTATCATAAATATTTTAGCCTAATTTAGGATAATTTAAATGATTGATTTTAAGGATATTATTTTTTAACATACAGGCAGACAAATGGAAAACTAAACATCGGTATCATAATATGTTTAAATATGTGGCTCGACCTGATCAATAACGTATATAACACATCTTTTTACAGGGAGTTACGGAACACTCTGTATCTAAACTCTAACATTTTATTAAACGGTATTAATACAAATACATAATTAAAACACATATTTATGCATTTAAAAATGTTAATGTATCCTTATAAATAAACTGGTAAACTTTATGCTTCAAGATAAATTATAAAACAATTTACCAAACTTTACAGTTAATAAAACAAAACATACAGGTATATATTGCTCCCTAAGGGAATCTACTTACAAATAAACTCATTATTCTAAATTTTATGATGTTTACTAATTTTTCACACTTTTATTATCAGTTGTGTGAGTTTTTCTGGTCATATATCATTGTTTATTGAATGTATCAGTGTTATGCAAAGTGGAGTGAAAGCTTAAAAGATATATACTTTTATTTAGATCAGAGGTTCTTCACTTTCCAAGCTTTGTTTCGCCTTATAATATTAACATTTAGTCACGCCTAACCTACCATCATCATCTTACATAATCACGTATAGTACTATTTTAATTTGAAACTAAGGTGAGTAGGTGGTTTAGGCTGGAATCGTAGATTTTAAATTAAACATTTTATAATTTGCAACAAACTGTTTTATATTATCTCAAATTCATAACATTTTGAACATAAATAGCAAAATTCACTGTTGCTAAGGGTTTACATCCCACTAATATTATAAATGCCAAACTTTGAATGTTTGGATATTTGGATATTGGATTTTTCGATATTTGAAGGTTTGTCCTCGAGTCACGTTGAAACTGCTTTACGAATTGTGCTGAAATTTGGAACAGGTATAGCGTTTGGTCTGAATTAACATTTAGAGTGCTTTTTACCATCCGATAACCCATTCATTTCACCAAATAAAGTCGAATTCAAATTGAAAAAATAACTTTTTTTTACATGTCAATGTTTTGATAAGAGCGAAACGTATTTTTACAGCTGTTGACAGCTATAGTTCGACATACTTTCTGAAATATCTGTTTACATTTGAATTTTATCAATAATATGTAAACAGTGCTTGATCAGTAGTGTAATGCAGATAGTAAATAAAACATTAATATATAAATTTTACTCCAGATTGCGCCAGTGACGAATTAAAAACATCTAATGCATTAAATACTGTTATAAAACTAACCTTAATGAACAAAGTTTTGAATGTTTTCACAAAAGTTACTTTAAACTGTTGGGATTCCTTGACATTATGATATCATATTTTAACTATGACTTACGGAAAAACAGAGAAATGAATACTAACATGCCTCAACGATTCATTATTTCCATGGCTACACTCCAAAAAACAAGTGTAACGCAAAACTTTAATAACAATTATTTTGGAATGTTGCGTAACCTTAATAAGGATTTCCTCCTTATACCGGAAGTACATAAGAAGTAGGTAGGACTTCCCCCTAGGTCGTAATAGGCTTTTATCAGTCCTAGCAAACTCAACTATGCCAACACGATTTTGACCAAAATAGATTTCCGGGAACCATATAATCGAAAGTATATATTATTTTAATCCAGGCAATAAGGCAAGCTAACCTGTGACATAGTAGGTAATTGAATTTAAACGGTCTTAAGTAGGCAACTTTTTAACCAAAGTAGGCATGTCGGTCCTACGTAAGTATATTATCTTTTTTCTTCGTCAAAACAACAAGGCAAACTCTACTATGGTACTGGAAATATCTTAGACCTGAAATATATGACAACGACTGAAAGTAAACGCTTTTTGACCAAAGTAAGTTTCCGAGACCTGTGTGATCCGAGCTTTGTGTTTTCTTCATCGGGATTACAAGGGAGATTCAGCTGTGACGTTATGTATGTAATTAATTAGAACCAGCAATGCTCCTACACGTGCCAAACATGATATAATAATTAAGTTAAACTCTGTTACTATTAATTATTATTACTATTTAAAACGAACTTAAATAATATATATATCTGATGTATGCCTATTTATGTTTTAAAATGTTTGTAGGACTCCCATCATAATTGCTTTTTATAAGGCCTTCGGTTCTAAAAATTGCGTGCGAAGCCGCGGGTAAAAGCTAGTAAACAATAAATTCAGAATGATTAACATATTTTTTATATATAAATGGTTCAAAATTTCGTTACCGTATTAGTCATTAAGTAATGTAGTGGTAAGGCTATCACTGTTTATCTTGTATAATCTTTTTGATGTCTGATTGAAGCTACGAAAAAGCAAATCGCAGGTTATATTGAACTCCCACTTTTGTTAAATTTTGACTTTAAATTCATCAATGGTGAATATCATAATTTGCCGAGGTATGTGATGTGAACAGCACTTTTTAGATTTCTTTTTAATTGCGGGAAACGAACAAAATAACTTAACAAAAACCATGAACCCCCTTTTCTAAATTCCTTACTCGTTAATGATTAAAATTTTTAAGTCAATTGACTGTTCCTGAATGTGTCAGGAAGTATATCCACATTAATTTTAAATGGATCTCATGTCAACTTAATTTTCCAGACCTCTGAATTACTATCTAACAGAGTTGCCAAATACTATAATTCAAAATCTGAATTATTTGCAGCGGTATATTTTCTGTATCACCAAGGAGGATTTTCCATATTGGAGAAGATACAAAATTCTGCCCTGGCGGCATTTCCAAAGAGATATCTTCTCTGTAAAACTCTGAATTGCTTGAGAATCTTCAAAATGTTTATATATCCTTGTAGCTTCAAGTTCAGAGTGGTTATTATTCAAAAAACATTGGGATAAATATGCTAAATAAAGAAAAAACACCTTTGTTTGTAAACTCATCATGCAAATTTTAGCTTGTGGTCATCAAGAATATTTTAACTTCTGATTGTATGATAAATTATCTAGAAAATATTGTTTTGGACCAGAAACGGAATTCATAGTTGCAAAGTAGGTTTACCTGCTCGCTGATTAACTTTATATAAAATTTGTCAAAGATTCAAGTGTTCAAAGCAACGGTTTGAAAGGGGTTAATATCTTAAATAATTACAATGTTACAATCAACATTGAATGAATCAGGTAGTGTTTGACAAGCTAAATCTTACTACCCGTGTATGATAAAATAAGAGCCAATTATTTTAGGATTATATTTTAGTAGATTTCATCAATTCTGACATGCAACCTGTCATAGCTTGAACTCCATCAATACATTTTCCAGTCTTTTTTCAAGGAAGGTGAGAACAAGAAGAGAACTTCTAGATAACAATCACGAGCAATTGCATTTGCAAAACATTTTTAAAACAACAATTCCTTTTAAAAATTGTTCTTTTCAAATCGGCAATAAGACAATAATTGGGCAGTTTTTGAAATGTCAGTTTTTCCATCACATGATAAAGAAAAGAAAATAGAAATTTTATTTCTTTTACCAGTTATATTTTAAATGAACCAGAACCGTGTCATAAATTCTACGTTTTGTTGAGTCGTTTGGCAGAAATAGTTTTGCAACTTTACTGCAACTTCCGGGTTGCAAACCTACCGAATTTATACTAGAGGCAGTAATTATGAAAGGTTTTATAAATTATGAAACCTGTTGTAAGACGTCTTGTCTTGAGCTATCAGGAGGCAATGTTGTAGTAAGCTAAGCCAGCTTTCTCGTTTTCTATTCGAAAACTTCATATGAATCGAAGGCGTATGTTTAAGACTGCCTTTTTGGGCGACGAAGAGTAGATTGGGTTGCATTTGATAAGATAATGATTTATTGTAAAGTGTTGCTCTAATCTTCCAGGCGGAATGGCATCATTACTTAAAAATAAAGCAATAGCTTAGTGGTAAAAAATTTCTGAATGAAAGTGAATCCATATTTAATATGATATTTACATGGTATTTTCTTCTGCACTGATTTAGCCATTGTTAAAACTACTACTATAGCGATTTGCCTGTCACGCTTTTTATGTTTACAAACTTTGCCACAAACAAACCATGCGTAAAAAATCACAGCAAACATTGCGCCTAGAATTCCCATTTTTGACGTATATACTTTTATCAGTATAAAATAAATAGTTCGTTTTATTACCTATCTTAATAATTATATATTTAAAAAACAAATTTTTATGTGTAGAGACAAACATTTTTGTTAGTTATTACTGTATATACTTGACCGTTAGGTTTTTGGCTACAGAATCGTTTGATTGCGGTATTCTAGGGACATTTAAGACATTTTTGATTGTAGAAAAAGTTAATAATAGCAGAAATTAAGGTAATTTCAAATTTCATATACTCAGAAGTAATAGTGTAATATTCATGAGTACTGAACTAAAACGTCCAAGAAAAATGTCGTATTAGTGCTTAAACTTATATTGCAGAAAAAAATTATATTTTACGTGCATTATTCTGTAAAAACTGCATTTTATTTTTCTGATTATGGAAGTTGTGAATTTATTAATTAAAAATAAATTATTAACATTCACAAAAGTAAAAAACCCCTATATCTTCAATACTGGTGAAATTATAAAATTAGGTTTACTTCGGCCCTGTCAGTCAAAGACGGATGGAAAGACAAATTCTACTTACGTGAGTACATTGTTTTAACTATTTTAAGTGAATTTTGTACTACCAATCTCTGCAGTCAGTTTGTCGGCAACCTTCAAATACACAAAGACCGACCAAACTTTGAATGTATGTGGATGAAGATCTAAAGGAAGATTCACGTTTTATGCATATTTGTGCAGAGTTAAAACTTTATTAGCGTAATACTGAACAGTAGCTAAGGGGTATCCGTATACGTAACTCACCATGAATCCGCTGTGACACTTTGTATAAAGCAACAAGGACAGACCCAGTTACGTGCCGGGAACGCGAATTGGGGCCTGAAACGTTTTGTTTTGCATAACGAGAAGTGGCATTTATTGCCTTGCTTTGTGTTCCTCAGTTCGTTATGATTGTTTCAAGCAGAGTCTTGTACTATATTAAGCATTACGTGACTCTGTTTAATTTATCCAATATATGAAATACTACGACACTAATTATTATTTTATAATAAAACCAATACCGATCATCTCGAACTTGCTTTCTGCCAACCATTATACTAAACGGAGTAGGTTACACGATTCTAGCATTAATATTTTATGAGATGTAATGCATTGAATTGAATTGTGGTATGCCAAAATTTTTAATACCAATTAGATAATAATTAATTATTATGATTATGGATAAATACAGGCAAAGCATGCATGTTAAAATATTTCAATCATATTCAAGTATTACTCTAAGCGTTCACAAATATACAACTTGTTTTAAAAGACATTACAACTTTGTAATAAAAAAAAAATAATCAGTTATTATTTAACACTTGCATGAATGAGTACGTATTTCGTATTTTTATTGAAATAAAAGTAAATACCTAATAAAAAATAAAATTGATTGTACTTAATTTATATATACATTAGGGGGAAATTCCATGTTCGTTTCAAAACAATACGTATTCAGAATTTTGTGATGTTAAACATATTTTTCTATAATACACTATTTATTGGACTTTAAGATGTTTTTTAATTAATTTATTCAGCGGACTGATAAACGTTTTAATGGATTCATTAATTATGAACTAATTTGTGATATAAAACCTTTTAATTGAATGCCATTTTAATATTAGATAGATGATGACAACTAGATTTAAAAAAATATGAATATTAGCACTTATAATTAGTTCTTTAATTATTAACTTCACAAAATTTACTTTGTAATATTGTACGCCCTCCATTTTTAACGTGTAACAATATACCCTTAAATATGCCAGAATAATATTTATGTTATTATTTTAAATACTGAAATCGTACGTGTTCAATGTTTTATTTTACTGGTTAGAAGTGTAATATTTTTTAAATAAAGTTTTTATGCATACTTTTAATATGGTAAACTGTGATGAACATGAGAAGGAAATAAAGAAGTGAATTTCTTGATAATTATTTGCAGTTTTTATATTTAACTCCTGTGAGGTTCTTACACTAGTTTTTTTTTTAATTCTCCTGAGTGCAATAATGTCTCATGGCCTGACCTACTCCACAAGAATAAATATTTACATTTGCATGTTGTAATTTTATTGTTAGCTTAATCGTAAATGTGAAACATTAATTTTATATAACACACGTAAAGAATTCTGGTAATCTTGCAGTTAAATGTTAATAACCAAATGTATTTCCAAGCACTAATCTCAAACAGCTGGACTAATTCGGCTAATTCTTCTTTCATATTCGTTTAAAGTGCTAAGAGGATTCTTGCGGAGAGAAACGTTCCCAAAATATTTGAGAAAATAGTCGTAATAATTATGAAACTTAATCGAAATTGTTCTAATACTAATCAGCTGTAGAGAGTTTCACCCGAAATGTACCAAAGGGGCTAAAACATAACGTTATATTAAAATGTTAAAGAATATTGATTAAACATTCTTCATAGGTAGCGTAATGAAGATAGAAAATAAAAGTTACTATTTAATTTTTACTCCTTACGTTGCCAGTAACGTATGTATTTCATGAATTAGATACACTTTTAAAATACTATTATAAAACTTACCTTAGTAAACAAAGCTATGCATGTTTGCATATAAGAAACCTAAAACTGGTTACCTCCTTTGACATTCTAATGTGGAATATTTTCGGTAGTTTAAGAAGAAAACAGAGAAACGAACTCTAACATACCGGAACGAGTCATTCTTTCTCCAACCACAGTCTGAAAAACAAAAATATTCTAACACCCACTGAAAACCTAATAAAAAGATTATGTTTTAAATGTTTTACTTAGTAATGACTTGTAGTAATGAATAATGACTAGTAATGAGGATTGACCTATACATGTAATTATTATAACTTATTTTTCTCGAATACTTCGCCCAGATTTACACTTCGAGAAATAATGAATACGGACTGAAACCATTAGAAAAATAATTAAAACAAACATTTCATCGCTTAATATACCCGAAAAATGGAATAAACTGGGGTCCAGAACTGTAATTCCTTAAATTTGTAAAATAAGTTGCTTAAACATCAAAACCTTACTGTAAACACACGTTTTTTTTTGAGGCACTATAATAAATTTTTTTAATCCATGAGCAACAATCTAAGAGAATTTACTTTTATAATATTTATGTAAATAAGGTAAGTAGCAAACGAATTATAATATAATCAATTAAAATTTAATATAATTTAAAAGTAACAATACTGTATTATCATAATAATCGTATAACAGTTTAAGCTGATAAAGATTTAATTCACAATCTTAATACCATTCTACACAAAATAATTAATTTAATTAATTCTAAATAAGATTGTAATGTACTGCCATTACTGGCTATACACCTCTTAAAACGTTTCAGTATATTTTGTGTCGCTTTTGCAAGAACATATTTCTTTTTCTTTATGAGTGCAGCAGCATAAAAAATTCGAGTAATTAGTTCATTTCGTGTATTAAATTTAGCTTTGTAAACTTCATCTTTCATCCAACACCATATTTACTAGTCTAGTGGAGTAAGGTCTGAAGACCTTAGCGGCCAGTTATTAACTACTCCAGAGCCAATTAATTTGCCTGCAAAGTGTTTATTTAAACACTCTCTACCTCGATGAGTAGTAGGCGGCTGACCACCGTTATGTTGAAAATACATATTCATTCGTGTTAAAAGTGTTGTGTTTTTCCAGAGAAGTAAACAATTCATTACGTAATATACCATACTACACGTTGATTGAAAATCTGAAACTTATTGTTTGTTGTGGCATAGGCCTAAGGATCGTCGTCTCACCACTGATGGAAATTCCTGGAGTTTTTAACATAATCACCAGAAAATGTAGCTTCGTCAGTAAAATGTATTTTTGTAACAATGTAACAATGTGCGTTTTAATCTATCACAGAATTCCAGACGCGGAGCTTTGTCCGTTAGTTGTAGACGATGCACTTGTATATGAAATGGATACAGTCCATGTAAGTGTAAAGTTCACATTACAAGACATTTTGCGATAATAAGTTGTATTGAAGTTCTCTATGAACTTGTAGCGGGACTATGTTCAACTGCTTGAAGAATAATTTCTATATGGTCAAATGAAATTATTGCACTAGGAACACAACCAGTGTCATAAACAATAATAAGAATCGTGTTAAATTCCCTATGATTTAGTTGTCCACGTTGAGGAAACCGATGTTGGTATTCTGCAACTGAAACTGTAGCATTGACATTACAAAATCCATATATAACCCCTATCTGCGTATTCGGCGTGAGAAAATACGTGTGGCGTTATAAAAAGAAATGATAATCAAAACCGAAAAATTTCTAAATAAACATTGAATCTTAATTTAGTATAATTTATTGATTACACAGTATCAGTAATGAAAGTTTAAATTAATTTTCCCCATGGATAAAATCACAATAACAGTAATACCAAAAAGATTTCTACAAATAAGTCATACCGTGTTTAAGCAGACAACAGTAACAATGATCAGTGCTACTAACTTATTAATAAAATAATAAATAATTAAATTTAATTAAAACTGATCATCTGATATGCTATAGGAACAGTTGATATTTCATTGATACTGTTTAAAGTAAATTTGCTTAGTTATGTGTTTTCTTAAAATTAAATTAAAATTGGTACGAGATTATAATATGGATGGCGATAGCTGTGAAATGTGGTTAATGTAAGAACTTATCAAAACATAAATACATAGTGGAACAGACATAGACGCAATTCATCAGTTTAAGAGCTTTGCTGAATTGCGAATTATAAAACGTTAATGGTGTGTCACGTCTTCACAGTTGTAAGCAATTTTATTATAACTTTCATTTCATATTCCAATAAAATGAATAGTTAATTTGGTTTTTAAGAATTGTAAAATTTTAAACGAAACTAATACACTCTGATGGAAATCGTTTGCTTATAAGAAACGTAATTTGTATATTGGAGACCAGGAGTTAGGCAGAGATTAAGCTAAACTTGTATTTTAATTAGTAATAATGCGACACTTTTAGATAATTAAGAAACAAAATACAATTTTGTTATTTCCTCTGAAAATAATACAAAGCAATAACCTACTAACCAAATTGAGGATTAATTTTGCCCATTACATACACTACTACTACGATTTCTTACAATGTTCCTTACGTAGTCCACTCGCAGTCAGATAAATAGGTTTGTTTTGTTAAAACGCAAGTTTCAGCGTAATTAAAATAATAATTATTACTTGTCAAAAGTACCAGCTATGAATCCAGTGACCTGACATGTAGATTATGTAAAAGATGATGTCAGAAGCATCGGACTGTATAAAGACTCTCCACCGTATTGACAGATTTGTCAATAACCACTTCACGGAACCGAACGTGACAGAAACGCTTTTATAAATCTCATTTGGTATTTTTAAATCTAGATTTTAGTATACTATATATATTCCCTGCACATGAAAACTTATTTTCATATAAATTTATAGTTAGTGGTATACTATGTTATCTACTTAGTTGGACTTAACTATTTATTTTAAATATGTAATTACAACAACTTATTCAATGGAATTACTGATGCATACATTCTTACTTTATTACAAGCTAAGCTATCTCCTACTAAAATTAGTCTTACACTACTTTTATAGTCTGTTTGTTTATACGTAGAGTTCCTATTTTTTTAATGTTTGTTGTCAATGGATAATTGAGCAAATCCATTAAAATCACTACGTTGCCGAGAAATTCAATTCTGGAAACATGGCGAATTATGGTTTTACTGACTGGTCAACAGATGCCACTAATTTAGCAAGCAACCCTATTGCATAATTATATAGTAATAAATCGTTACTAAACTAGACACACCACTAATATTTAACCGTAGAGTACCTAATTTTAGTGTGTCTAGATTACAGATTAATACTACGTAGAAAAAAACTCGTTACTACTACAACACTACCAATATTTATATGTACATTATCTAACAATACAGGACCTAGATTACAAATAAATACAAGAAAGAGTAAATCGTTTGACACCAGTCACGCTACCAATGTTTTACTGTTGAGTATCTATTTACGGAGAAGTACACGGATTAACACAATGATAAATCATTATTACTTATACTACCAATTTTTGAGAATAGATTATCTAACTATAGATTACCTCGATTAGAGATGTATCTAATTATAGAGTACCTCGATTACAGATTGGTACAATAACAAATCGGTATTACTAGCCAGGCTACAAATCACATAATTATATATAGTTTTTTTTTTTTTTTTTTAATTTTTTTTTTTGAGGGAGAGGCAGGAAAAATGCAATTACGCACGCAGGTGGCCAGCCTGTAGTGTGGGACTCCCCTAAAAGCGAGTTTACCCACTAAAAAACCTCCTCTATTCTTTAGGATTCTAACCTGGGATTGTTTATCACATTAATTCAGGCTAGGCCTAAATTTGGCTTAAGCCCGTGGGGCTCGCTCCTTATCCAGCCGCTCGGTCAAGGGATCTGGGCCACTTCGCGGTCCAGATCGGGTTTCTTTTCCAGGAGGATGCCCCGTACGAACTGTGACAAACAATCCCAGTTCCCCTCATCCTCCATCATCATCTTTTCGCAGACCGTATCCACCGAAAAAACCCCGAGTTTTCTTGTGGCCTCCAGGCGGGGCCTTTCCCAACGCGGACAGTGGAAGAAGGTGTGTTCCGCGTCGTCGGGAACGCCCGGGCAGTAGATGCAATCCGGTGAACCGGTCTTGCCCATCCGGCTCAGGTACGACTTGAAATAGCCGTGACCTGTCAGGAACTGCGTGAATTATATATATAGTATATAGAATTCAGATTAATGCAATAATAAATGTTTAAACCTATTCAAACTTCTAATGTTTGAATGTAGAGTATTTAATTATACAGTATCACACATATTAACACAATAGTTCATCGTTATTGCTAGTCACACCACCAATATAATAGATTGTAGATTACCTTGCTATATAGTATTTAGATCGTAGCTTAACACAATAAAAATCGTTATTACTAGTCACAATAAAACTCATGTAATCTAATTAACCCCGTAAGCAATACTTTACAAAATCCTATACTTATTACAGAATTAGAATATTCAAATAAGCAAGTAAAAGTTTGATTAGGCTACTTATCATGCTTCTGGATAGATGCACCAGTTTATATTATGAAATTTTCGGGTGCTCAAATGTGAGAAATCAAGTGCTTTGAAACTAATTAACTTCTCATTTCACAGCATAGAAGTTGTACAATCCCACTTCCCTGTTAATAGGAGGTAGACTAATATCCATTTAACATCTTTAATTACATGCATGATTGGAATATCCGTATAGCCTTTGTAGGGACAATCCTTTCTGGTGACAGGAAAAATAACATTGTTAAAACATATTTTTATTCAGGAATCAGTATTGGTCTCCAACATGTGTTTTGCAAGGAGTGGTCAAATAAACAAAACGATAGTAGAATTTTAGACATTTTCCATCATGACATGTTAAATATTGTTTAGTATTACACTACAAGGATAAAATTGTACCCTCTGGGTGAACGTGTAAAAAAAACAAATTTAGATTTCGTGAAGCTGTGATATTGACTGCTTGTGACTTACATACTCCAATGACTACGCCTGGGGCAATTAGGTCCTGTTTGGCCTTCAAGCAGTTTTCGGGTGTGATATGTTTTTCGAAAATTTTTATGGACGTTCATTGTTACACGTTGCAGGTCTTAAGTAATTTTATTCATTACATTTATTAAAACTGACGAAGAGGGTAGATTTTACTTCAAGAAACGTAACTTTTACATTTTGTATTATATAACCATAGAAAATGACCGAAATCATATTATCCTTTCTAAACCTCAAACGTAAGTAAGAATCTTTAAATAAATAATTCAATATATTTTAGTAGACATAAAAATGAGGAAAACAGTTCAACCACCAAACATATGCCTAATCTCGCTGCGTTTAGCATCAAAAATTGGTCGTTTGGATAACTCGAGACTTTAGAGTTACGTCTTATTAAGAAACATTTACAAACAGAAAAATCAATAAAATCACTTTCTGTTTAAAATCGGCTTAATTTTTTAAAATTGTCAAAGTTTTATAAATAAACATCTCGTTATAATTTTTATTAGTAATAATTTTACAAATATAGTGTTTTCTTTAAGGGTTTGATAATTCAATGGTATACTATACGTAGATAGAAATATTACTCGTACTTTTTAATTTAAAAAAAAACTTTTAATAAGTTTGCGAGTTACTCACATTACATAAGGTGTAATTTTAAACAAATTATACTAACTAATTTGTACAGTTAAACACTTAATAAGGAGAAATAGGACATATGCTGTCTTTGACTGACGTTGTGCCAACCTCTTGCAGAAATTTTATTCAAGCAAAAGTATAAGTAAAATTGTATGCACCTGGTTGTATATACAAAACATCCGATATTACAGGTATACGATGAGCTAATGTCATTGCATATCTAAGAACTAAATATTTCTGCAATGGATATTGCACGAAATTACAAATGTGTGAATCGAGATTTTGTTGGGTAAATCTCTAAGGATTAAGGCTGAGCGCTTTAATAGCAAAATTTTTCAGGAAAATATTTCGAGTTCGATAGTTTTGCATGTCCTTTAAACGAATTTTCCTGATCTTTAATAAAAAAAATAACTCAGGGAGATGCATTGAGAGTGAATTGATATATATATATAGACTTGGAATGTTGCATGTTTTACTACCACACTGAAGGTGGAGAGGATTTCTCTTCTGGCTGTCTGTTTTTGGGTATCTGTTCACTGCCTAATGTCTGAATAAGAAATTTAAATATTTATGTATGCAACTTTTGCAAAACATCTTACACAACATGTGGTCTACCGTACCTTTTGAAAATGACGAACATTTTTAGAATTTTTCTGATTGGAACTTCAATTAAATTATTCATTACAGGCTAGATTATACATCTTAAAGCCACGTCAAGACTAATGTTAGGGACGACGATGAATTCATTCCTATATACATATTAAGACAATAGAGACTTTTATTTTTAATTTACTTATTACCATCCTTTCCTATCCAAGTTAATCATCTAAGTAATCCGAATACATTCTTATAAAATAAAATTGCCATGGACTTTGCACGTAGCTACATTTTTAAATAGATGATATCGAGATTTATTATAGTGAATATCTGCCTGATTGAGGCTGCCTGCCTGATTTTACAAACTTTTAATTACTAGAAATTAGAAAAAATTAAACGTCTGTAATTAGAGAGTATGCTGTAAATAGTGTAAAAGTATATATACATAATGTGTATTTAGCTTTTATTTAATATCGTGTGGGCTTGTTTTCATAGTTAAACTGTAGCATGATAGAGTTAATATATTATATTTGTTACACAAAACGATTTTTATATTAAAATAAAACTGATAAGCTAAAGAGCATAGTACATAATAAATAGATTAGATCTGTAAGGAAAATTAATTATACATTCACAGAAGATAATGATTTCACATTTATTTGACTTCCACTTCATGACGGAAAAAGTAATTAGTCAGTGAAAGTTGTTTATGTCGAAGTAATTTTTTTAGGGTAATATTTAAATTACGCTTTAATTTGATTTCTGAACCAAACATTTCCCGGTGAATCATCCCTAAACGAAAGCTACTTCTTTTTGTAGGATACGAACTTAACATATCCTAAAATTAGAAGCAGCTTTTTGGTATGAGATTTTGGGGATCTGTAAAGTATTTTTAAATAAATAAATTATATAGTTTTAAATAACTATAGAACAGTAAATGTAATTTTTTAAACCATAAAGCGAACTTTACTGTCTTGTCTGTAGCCACTGGAACAATGGCGATCTACTACTGAGGTTAAGTCCCTCTGGCCACTAGAGGCACAATTCTAACTTTCAATTAATTCATCTATATTACGTTTATTGAACCACTACAAGTCACAATTTCAACATAAAAATTACCATTGAAAACAATATTTAAGCTGATATAAATATAAAAATGAATAACATTATAGTAAGTTTTTATTTGAAAATAATATAACGCTGAAGCTATTTAAAAAATACTATTAGTTACCTGATGTTTATCCATCAATATCGTAGGCTTTGCACGTGTATGAGTACCTCTGGTTCGGGGGTAAATTAAATTCCCGTTGGCAATACTGAGTTTGGCTTGTTTCCTAATGAAAAAAAACCGACTGAACACACACACACACACACACACACACACACACACACACACACACACACACACATACACACACACATACACACACACATACACACAAACACACATAAACACTATCGTCCATTGGTGAAAAAGAGATTTGTAGACATTTCCATTCAATTTTTTGCATTTAAAATTTACCATATATCTTTCTAAATGTAGTTGAGTTTTGTAATATAATTTAGAACTTATTTACGACTCTTATCTTATTCCATTTTACTATCACATTCAAATAACGTAAATATAAAGTTGGCACTATTAGTAAGACAAAGCAATGAAAAGGTTTCATATAACGTCCTTATGACAGTTTCATATACAGAAGCAATAAAAGAACAACGCCGTGGTTTGTTCTGTTGCGCCGTCTAAACAAAATAAGTTCTCACACAATTTTAGTATTGTAGAAGAAATAACGTTACACATTCACTATTTTCTAATACTGACATACAGAATATAGTTATACTTACTTATATGGAATATGATAGTAAGTCGCACAATTAATATAGTACGTCCTCTTCTGAAATATAATTATTTCAGTCCGAATCAATTACATTGAAGTTAAGGGAGCATCACCTGGTAATTACCATAACCTGGTTTCAGAGATGGTCACTGGTTCCTGGATGTATCTTTAGCAGATTAAGGTCAATAACTTTAGCTGGTCTCACTTTAAGCCTGAAAAAAAAATAAGATCACATGACATCAGTAAATGCTACTCTAATCTGCACTTATCTTCTTCGCTGTGGTAATGGATTAGAATGCTTGGTTAGTCATTACAATGATTAACTATTTCTTAAATATATTTTTTTTATCTAGAACACATATGGCCCTAACTGCATGGTTTTATAAAAAAAACTTTATAACTAACACAATTTTATTTAAAGAAATAAAAATTAAAACGTTTATTTAGCTGAATTCTTATGGTCGGAAGTGGTTTCTAATTATAGCTGATTCGACTTTAAAAATCTATAAGGCAATATTAATTTTTATTTCCCGTCAAACTAAAGATGTCTGCACGTTTAGCATGTTTCATTGGGCAACGTTGTGATTGTGGTATATATTATTATAGTACAAGTATTGTTTAAAAAAGAATATACAGATGATATAAACTAGAATGAAATTGATTGATTATTTCCACTGAAAAATAACACTTGATGTTCGCAAAAAAACCTTAACATAAGGCTGTTAATCTTTAACACTAATATTAATATTACAGTTCAGTAAAAAAAAATAAATGTGAAGCGTTAGATTAAAGCTTTATTATCTTTGTTTTTTTATATATACAAACATACATACATACATAACAATTATATATAAATATATATATAAAAGTGAGATATATATATATATATATATTGAGATTTATTTTATTTATTTATTTTAAAAAACCTCCAAATTTACAAAACATTCTCTCTAGACCGAAATTAAAGTATGAAGGCAATACAAAAAGTAATAACATCAAATTTAACTTGTGCAATCCTTGTAACAAGCCAAGATGCGGCATTTGTAAGATGTTAATAAATTCTAAATCATTTAAAAGTAGCACAACTGAAAAAGAATATCCTATTAAAGGTAACATTGATTGCACTACAAAATATATAATTTATCAACTAACCTGTAAATTCTGTCCCAAAGACTATATTGGAAAAACCATCACTCCATTAAGAGTGAGAATGACCAATCATCGATTTGATGTTGTTAATCAAAATTATGAGAGACCATTATCTGCTCATGCGATTCAACACAATCAAAATAAATTAGAAAATTGCTTCAGCCTAAAAGGAATTTACCTTTAAAATAGCCAAACGCCAATCAAAATACCAATCTGATAAATTTAAGAAATGTTGAAATCGCACATCAATTAATTTTAAAATCAAGGCAACCAGATGGGTTAAACCTAAGATGATTCTCTTTTCCTTTTTATAAAAAAAAATTTTTAGTTCTAGTTCTATGTAAACATTTACAAATATTCTACATACAGCTGATTGGGATCTTGTTGTTTATGGTATTTATTTGTTAAAATTTTATTTTGGTTATGTCTTTTGTTTTTTGGTTTGAGTTCTGTTTATATGTTTTAATTCAGTGTATTCTGATGAAGGGTTGTGTCAACTCGAAAATTAAACATGAGCACTGAATTTTTTTTTCTGTTTTTGTGTACACTTTAAAGTACTTCGAAGAGTATCACTATTTTTAAGCGTCCCTATAACAGGAATAAACTTTTCCTAAAATCAGTTTCCACTAGAACAACATTTTAAGCTCCATTTTGCATCGTGTGGTGCAATTTTTTATCACAAAATCTATATCGGCGATCCTAATCAGCTGTTTCAAGTGACTCATTTATATATGAGTTCCTAGCATGTTTTAGCTTCTTGTAATTCATCTCTTTCCACAGATAATCTCGGATCTGGCATTCTTTCGAAGCTTTAACAAAACTGTGTGAAAGTAATGCTTGTGAAGCGACTGACATATTTCTAGATACAACGTTGCTCAGTGCTGCAAGGTCTGTTACATGTTATTTCAAAAAGCTGATTATGATTTCCAACAAATTTTGTATTGTTAACAAAATATATAATACACGGTACAGAATGCTGCTTAAAACTCTGTTCTGGTTAAAATTCATTTTATTAAACATTATCGGTGTTATAGGAATCCATTCAATAAATCTTTACACTTTTGTAAAAATAGAGCTGAAAATCGTGATCTAATAATTGGTACTCGATGTACAACTGCAATACTAAAATATGTTATACATCACATGTAAACAGATCTTTTAGCCTAGGCCATAGAACTAACAGGCCTAGTATCCAAATACTGATGTATGCTATGCAAGACAAAAGTAAAAAGAACCGAAAGCTCCAAGGGATGGAACTTTAGGTAATTACATACTAACAAATATCCTGATTAACAATTTTAAAATACTTATTATTGAGCAGGTAACGATTTTTATACTGATTATTTTTTCTTAAACTTTTGCCAAAATTTAGTTTTAAAATAAGAATAACACCGAAAAACTACATCTCTAAAAGGCGGCGTATTACAGAATAAATCCTACTACCTCCATAACTCTTTTACAACCAAAATAGAACCGTTAACAAAGAATATTATTTAAAGTATTAACGCCTCAAGACGTTTTTTCCTAGATGAATTAATCCAAATCATGTATTTGAGGACAAGATAAATTTGGCTAAGCAAGGTGTAATGGTTGCTCCACAAATGAACTAAACAGTTATTATTGACAATCCTTGATTTAAAATTATATGAGGATTTTCAAATTAACCAACGTTATGTTACGAGGGTAGAGTATAAAATTTACGTAATACTGTTATCATTTCTCTTCATTTATGTTACTGCACTTACAAAATGTTGTCATGCAATTAATAACACTATCCAAAATTTCTAAATCTTATAGTTTTAATATATTACTTCTGGTTCCTCAGTCAACAAATCTTATGTCAAATCTGTTATATGCTACCTATCAACGTCATGTTAAATGTACTAGCAATATATGTAACGGCTTTATCACATAACGGCTATTTTAAATATAATGTCTATTTGACTAAATAACTATGTTCTAACATTTATATTTTATGGTACTAATACATCATTTGTAATGCTGCAGCTTCAAATGATATTAACGATATAACGTGTAATGAAGATATAAAAAAATATACCACATATGAAGGACAACCAGTTACGCCAAGGAATAATTCATACCATCATATGACGAATGAGTAACGTGAAAGAGGAAACATTATCTACTGATTCCAAGTTATGAACTGCTCCTTGAAAAAGTCCTGTATGAAACACCAATAAGAGAATTGTCATTGATTGCCGAGGATTTCCTGGAGATATCTCAATAAACCTGGTTTTCATTCAGAAACCATACACATTCATCTCTTCCGTCGCTTAATGTGTCTCGGTAACGACTTGGTCACGAATCTCTTCCTTCATGATACGTTGATATGTTTGTAACATTAAACTCTTAGATTGGTGTTAGCGGTAACTATTTGTATGCTGAAACTAAATCACTAGTCATCGGGTCACAGACGCGACTCATATATTGAATCCAAGGATGAATAAGTTATTGAATCTTTGTCTTCTGAGCAAACTGATATTTTCCTCAGATGTAACAGTCCAGTCTGAAAGAATGGAGGTGAATATAGTAAGTTCTCGTGGTAAAATAAACCATTCCTGTAATTATATATGTGACAGAAACTAATGCCCGTGACGAGATATCGGGGCTTGTGACTGATGAGAGACTCAAGTGACAGATGGGAGGACAACAAAGAGAGCGAGACAATGGAGGGAGGCAATGATGGCACAGACACAAAGCCCAGCTGTAATTAAGGATAAAGTGGGGATTGTTAAACAACGTGACGAGTCTCATGGGGATTTAATTGCTGGCGATAGGAGCTGCTCGACATTTATCCACTTATTTACGTTTTCCCATGCTTTTTTGGTGTTTCAATCACTAGTATATGTTTAATCTTTTAATAATCAGGTACTTTAAAAGACTTTAATAGAAGTAGTTCAGATAAATGAACAAAGTTTCGAACATAATAAGTTAGTGAACTCAGACTAAACAGGAGCTATTTTGTTCAGATTCTTACAAGAGGTACTTATTTTAAAAGTATAGCAGACTTGGGGAAACAAACGAAGAATGCTGAACTAGCTCAACTATTAGGGAAAGAAAAATAAATAATGTGTCTCTGGTTGCAGTTTAATGAAACTAGGAATCTAGGAATGAATAGAAAAAATTTGGTCTTCCCTAAAAATTAACTTTAATTTTGTAAAAATTTACACATATGTTAGCAATTTGTCTCTTTTTAGCTGTATATGATACATTTACTGAATTTTATATTGATAAACTATCTTGTGCACAACAGAGATTAATTCAAGGTATATTTTGTGTAATAAATAAATCTATCACACATAACCTCAAGTAGGACATATTGACCATTTCCGTATAGCTACAACGAACATGACTCCCAGAGCTTTATTATGACTCCGTTTAAAAGCACACGTACCCGACCAATAAGAAATCTTGGTTCGAGTCCCAGTTTTTATTAAAAGTTAGCGAACTCAGATTGCGCATGAGTTATTCCGTGCATACGGTCATGAGAGGTATTCCTTTGAAAATCCCGACTGACATTGGAAGACAAACGAAAAGTCCTTAACCAGTAAGCACAAGTTGCTTAATTATTAGGTAAACAACAATGTCTGTAGTTGATGTTTGTGGAATCTATAATAAGTCAATATCCTGGTAAAAATTGAAAACAATACTAATATTGCTTAATACTAAGTCCTCACACTAATTTTGGATAAGTAAAATATTTAGTGACAACTGATTTATTTTTATCACACTATGATTAGTTTACAGACCTTGCATGACGAGAAGTGATATCACAAACACAAACACACACACACACCAAATTTTTTTTAATTTTTGTTACAGTAGCTAAATATTTGGCATATATATATATGTATATATATATATATATATATATATATATATAGTGCAGACAATTTAGCAATTTTAATAGTTTATACACACGCATACATAAAGTATACAATATTTATTTGCAATATAAAAAAACTTCGTGATTAACAAACTAATTGAAACTTCTTACAAACATTTATTTTATCAATAATACATCTAAGTTCATTGGCCAGATTGATACGCTATTACATTTCAACATATTGGCTGTTCAAACTTAACAAATATTCACCGTTTATGAAGCTAGAGTAAAATGAAATGTTTCCTGGAATAAATATACAATTTCCTTAACATTTGTTTTAAACAATTAGTCTTTCTTTCTTGGAAGACACAATAGACAGTTCGCCAGCCTGCTGAGTGATTGGCTTCAACAAAACTCACCCAAATCCCATGAGTGGACATGCCCCAATATAGACATTTTTCTTAGTTTAAAACATACAGATATACAGTTTACCGTGCGGGTATGTAGCCTATGCACGCGCTCAGTGAAATATAGAGGAGGGACATTACCGTAATAAACCTCGATATTGCTCGCATGGTAATAACGCTTCATACAAAATTCAAACATATATGTCCTTTATGGATTTATAAAATTGAGGAAATAAAACCGAATATAACTGCGTTTAACAAGTTTTTACTGATTAGATTCCAATTATGGATATGAGAAAATTGTCAGTAGAATGTTATTTCAGATACGACATCCACTTGCTGGTATTACAGATTTATAAAGTAGAATATTTATTATATATAGTTTAATATCATAGTTTAGTAATAATGGTGCTATAACCAACTATGAAAGGTTTTAATAACTCCTTTGTTCCTGGGAACTCATTGTTTGCAGAACCGCAACCGGTGTAATATTCCATGTCATCGGCCACAATCTAATTACGATGGAAATACCGGCAGAGGTTAGCTGTGAGATTCAATCGATATTTTAACCGACCAGAGTTTGGTTTTGGATTGTAATGCTATTTACTAGTGGGCTCAACATTTGTAGGAAAATAATGTGGGATATAGTTAAATAGGTGTGAAATAACAATTGAATTTATTAATTTGAAATTAACTAAATTAGTTTGAAAGAGAGAACAAGAGAATATACTCTGTTATATACCGTTGACTCTAATATCTAATATATAAAGTATATTTTTTACAAATTATCTGTTATATTTTTGACAGAGGTTTTTTCTATTCTATCAGGTTTTTATAAAATTTTGCTATAAGATGTTTGATATGTCGCCATATTAAAACTATTGATGATAAATTGTCTAATTTGAACAGAAGAAACTTCCTAATAAACTTACAAGTTCTGTAAAAGTATACCCCGCCATAACCCATACGGTTAAAAAAACACTATTTTATATATATATATATACTTATATAAAAATATAAATATATTTATTATCAGGACAACGAGGCAAACTCAACCTATGAAACTGGAGATAACTTAGACCTGATCTAGGCACCTTAACTGAGCCGGAGGTAGCCTCATTCTGATCACAATCACTTATCCTCACCTACCTAAATGTACGGTAGACATTTTCTTTATTTTAAATAAAGAATAAATAAAATTGAAAAAAATACAAATTGTTATATTATCACTGATAAATAAATACAAATTTTCCGATATTTATTTCTTTATTGCAACGCCTTTCGATTCAGAGATTCCATCATTAGGCACTTCACAAATGAATAAATTTTGTATATAGTAGATAGTTAAAAAAAACATAAAGTAATATATGGAAACACTTAACAAAAAGTGAGAATGTTTTTTTTATTTACAGCGAAAATAAAAACATCAGTAGCTTACAAGCTTTTTAACGGTACCAAAGATTAGACGTTGTAAGTTAAAAATTTAAAGAAAATATTTAGGCAATATGAACCTTATTACAATATTTTTTAACATTATAATATTGAAAAATTTACAAGTATTTACTTTGATTTCAAGGTAAAGACGTTATGGCTTGCTTTTTTGTCCCTTTTTTGTACTAATTAAATTTTTGTTTCCATTTCAAAAAAAAATATATATTTAGAGTTTCTTTAATACAATGTTAACGAATATAACAAATATCTCTCCATGTATGTAAAAACCCTATGTATTTTTTTATTAATTTTTATAAAAAAACTCTTAATTGTGGGTATTCAGTTTTAAACAAAGAATTAAATAATTTCTGTTACGGTTAGTTAAAAAATTATCAGATATTTCTTTCGTATTTTGGGGAACATTAAAGTATTTTAAATATTTTAGTAAGGAAAACTCTTAAAAGTTAAGCAACAATTTATTAATTTATATATATATATATGTGTATATATATATATATATATATATATATATATATATATTATTTATAAATATTTTATTCATATATTTATTTATTAAATTAAAAACTGATAATTAAATATTTGATCAGATATTTTGGCATTGCCATTGTTTGATATTAGTAATTTTTGCTAAAAGAAGAGTTATTTATAATTAAATATTTATTTTTTATGAGAGAAAACATGAAATATGATAATTAATGTATACATTTTTATCTAAAACGTCGCTGAAGCTGCATTTTGCAGTAATTTTAGTGCTATGTACAAGAACTATATTTCATCAAAATTTTCATTCGAAAGAGATAATACAATTGTTAGAACGGATACCCTAACTCATTAAATTAATCATAATAATTATAGTTATTATTGCTTATGTTTATCAGTTTTATAAATTATGCTGAATTCAGATTTTCACTGCTAATTTGTACGTTTTACTATTTATGGTATATTTGTAATCAAGAGCTATTTGTCATAAAGTGTGACACAATTTTTCCAGAATTTAAAGATTTTACATGATAAAGTGTTTGTAGGATTTTTTATAGTTTAAATAAAAAGATTTATAATTTTACCTGAAATAATACATTTTATAATAATATTATATATTTCACTGGTTTCAGATAAGAAAAGGAAGGCATCTCTTTATTTGAATTTAACTTTTTCTCATTGCTTTATTCATGACATTTCTATGTCCAGCATTTATTTTTATGACTACGGTATGTTTCATTATATATTAATATATGTTTTATTACATATGTGCCTTAATATATTCAATTTACGTCTTCTCTCTGTAATACTATATGTTTTTTTTGCTGTTTATTATTACTCTGTAATATAAAATGCATTGGTTTATTTAAATTTTCATATTGTTGTTCCATTTGTAGTAAAAGTTGTTAAATTACTGGAAAAGTAACTCTTGAGTTATTTAAATATAAAGGTAACGTTGAATCCTGACAAATAATTTTATTCACTTTAGGTGAGCTTAGGAAGTTTGCAGAACGACTTTCCGGTGAATTTATACTACGTTTGGGTTAAAGTTTACTGCGTAACTCAAGTTCACATCTTAACGTGTTCAATCAGCTCAGATTGTGTCGGAGCAGTGCCATTTCAACTTCTGACATTTCCCTGAGTTATTATTCTTGTGTCGATTCAGTTAGTATCAAAAATCTTATAGTCTAGGAGAAATAGCAGTTAAAAATGGTCAAATAAATAAATGTTTTCTTACAGCAAACTAATGGCACAATTTAGTCAAATACATCATAAATAAATAAAAAAAACCATTTCGAACCAAAATCGTCTATTAGGGGGTATAGGAGGAGTGGTTTTTTAGGGGTGAAAATGGTTTTTTTGCAATTTGTGAGTAAACAATGCATCCTATTGAAAAAATTCAAATATAAAAGTTGTTGGAAATAAAAAAATCTACAACTTATGTTGTAATCATTTTTGCCCCAACCTAAAAAATTTCCCCAAAAAATTCAAAAAAACCGTTTTTTTTGTTTTAAATTTTTTTCTTTTATACAAATGGTTCGATTGAGCTGAAAGTTTGATCAAATATACTTTGTTCTATTCTAAAAATACTGTATTTTTTATTAAGAATTATTTAGCCGTTATAATAAAATTTCACTTTAAAAAAATATTTTGATAATTTTCAATCACTATTTGGAAACATTTTTTTTAATCAAAAAAGTTTCTCTGACGGCTCATTATTTTCGTTGTTTTGTCTATTTTGAAGAAATGAAATAAAAAATATGTAGTTTAATTGAAAAAACTGCAGAAAATTTGAAAATAAACAAAATATTGACATTTTTCATTATACATTGTATTATTTACGTGAAAAAATTGTTATTATTTATTTAAATTATAATTTTTTTTAATGTTGAAGAATTTTCGAATATTTTGAAAAGTTTAGAAACATTGTTGAATGTGAAAGTTGGATTACAGGTATATATAGTACAGGTATATAATAGTGTCCTTGAAGCAAAATGGCGGGGTCAATCCTATTCTTCCACTATACGGGTCTCAGTATGTTTCTAAGCATTCAATCAGCAGCTGCTTTGTCGTCAGTCAAGTTATATTGGAGTAGTGTCGTGAAATAAGCCTCGTGATTAGCAATTTACAAGATTTTTGTCCATATAAAATACAAATCGTAAGTAAAACTTTAAAATTTTGCGAAACAATATTTTATAAAAATTATTCAATAAAAAATTATTAAAAATAATACATATCATAAATCTTTGTCCCTGTACATACAATTTTACGCATGCTATTTATCTAGTAATTTTTCGTATTTTCAGTATACTAATTTTACCGTGCTTTCTGCATTTTATAGATTCATGTAAATGGTGGAAAAGGTACCTTATTGTATCATTTGTAAAAGCCGCGATGGAGATTTGATGAAAATAAAAAGTCGATTGATAGATACTCTTATTTCTCAAGTAAACAAAGCAATGATCAGCGGTACAAAACATTTCAGAAATTGACCGAAGCACACATTCATGATGGTTGTCGATCGGCATACAATAGACCTCGATCAATTGTTACAGCTTCCAAACAACAAACAAGAAAAAAAATCTATTGGGAAGAAGATTATGAAAGAAGCATGTGATTTTGATTTTGAGCATCATTGTGTTTTTTGTGAAGAACCTTTTAAACAAAATAGAGCATTTCGCGGCATGCAAAAGGTTGAGACTAAAGGAAAAATTGTATCAACTTTAAAGGGAAGAGATGTTTCAGAATCATTTAATAAAAGTCTGTTAGTTAGACTGAATTTTCTCAATGAATCAGATGAAATTCAAGCTTATTATCATAATAGGTGCATGTCATCTTTTTATGATGGGACAAGCTCAACATCTTGTAGACATACATCGAGTGTAGATTCTGCCGAGTGCCAAATTTCCCTTAACGAAATTAAAGAAGATTTTGATGGTGATATCCCAACATTAAATACATTAAAAAAAAATCGAGTGATAGTTTTGATAACGATCTTGTGTTTCTTTCAATGAAAGGAGATACAATCATTACATTTTTAAAAAAGCAGGGAAAAATTGAGTAGAATATGGTATGAATCACGATCAGATGACGTAGAATATGTAAAAAAGGATATTTATATTTTTAAGTTCACTGAAAAAAAACATAAATATTAAAAAAAAACTTTTAGAAAGAAATAATGGTTTCTTGATTTAATTTCAATAAGCATTGTAAAAAATATTGTAAAGAAATAAATATATGATGAAAATTACAAATAAAAAAAAATTACTAAGACTAGAATTCTGTATTTTATTTATTTAAAAATTTCACGTAATTGTTAAATATGCATGATTCATTATTATTTTGGTTAATGCTTACAAATAGCACTGGTATAAAAAAAATTATAATTTAAATAAACAATAATTGTTCCACGTAAATAATACAATGTATAATGAAAAATGTCAATAATTTGTTTATTTTAAAATTTTTCTGCAGTTTTTTTCAATTAAACTACACATTTTTTATTATCATTTCAGCTGATCGAACCATTTTTGTAAAAGAAAAAAATTAAAAACAAAAAAAACGGTTTTTTTGAATTTTTTGGGAAATTTTTGAGGTTAGGGCAAAAATGATTACTACATAAGTTGTAGATTTTTTCATTTGCAACATCTTTTACATTCGACTTTTTTCAATGGGATGCATTGTTTACTCATAAATTGCAAAAAAAAAAACCATTTTCACCACTACAAACCACCCCTCTTATACCCCCTAATAGACGATTTTGGTTCGGAATGGTTTTTTTTTATTTATTTATGATGTATTTGACTAAATTGTGCCATTAGTTTGCTGTAAGAAAACATTTTTTTTTAATCAGGTAATACGACTGGACTATCAATTCAATACTGCAGTACATAAGTATACACAAATTGACAGCTGTAACACAAAATAACAATTTAAAATATAAATACCTTATTTATTAATTTAGATATCACAACTCCTTTTTTCGACATATAATAACAGTATTTTGTTAATTATCTACAAAGTTAAACTTTCAGAATAGCGATAATAGTCTACTATATTAAAAGAACTACACTATTCTGTCATAATGTCATAAAAGGTTTGTCGCATAAATAATCTAAATATTTACCAAATGTTTTAACCACATTATATACTGTTTTGCACCACATTATATAAATTAATAAAATTATTACTCTGCATCAGAAACTTTTTGAACGATGTACCGCTTATATGTCCATAGACCTGCTAATCTATCTTTCACCTCAGTACTTCGACAATTTTCTTAGTTGAGTGTGGCTCCTGGTCATCATATATTTCCCAGACATAGGTGACACCGGTTTTGCTGACACTCGTGTAGGTTTAAATAGCAGGTAATGACCACCAAGAAGTGTGTTGTGGAAAGATTAGTGTTAAATTAAATAATAAATAAAATAAATGGAAAGAAAATGGTATGAAGTATAAAGTAGCCAGGCAAATAAATCTGTAATTTTCACCAGGGTGGGTAGAGGCAACAATAAGTTTAGTCAAACTAATTCTGTTGTATTAAATATTTTAGTTGAACTATTATAATAATAGTAATAAAGTCATAATTATTGTTTATTAACGAAATTCTCATTACATTACTATGCGTTTCCGTGTTGATTTACAACAATGGAGTTAAAAAAGTAATTCTAAAAATGCTATTTTATAAACCATTTTCATGTGTCGTACTAACCGCATAGTAAAGATAAAAAACGTCAATCACTGTACCGAAATGCCTTTTTAGCTCGCATATGTTATGATTAAGTTATGAACTAAGTGTCTGTCCAATAATTTGTTTTATATTCATACACTAAGGGAGACTATATAAATATAGTGTATTAAGACATATGTACGACAAACTGCTTGACAGGAAAGTGTCACCTGAACACTTAGCTTGGCTTCACCGCTCCCTCGACGTATGTTAATGTGGAATGTCAACAACCTTTACTATACAACTCTGACTTCCACTTGAGCAAGTAAGCACTTCAAATTGACACAGGAAACATTCTGGCCACAAATATTGTGCGTTACCTTCTTTGGGTACAAGATTAAAACAAATCCCTGTGTATAGTTTAGCTCAATTCTCTTCAATTATTATCATAGAGTTTCGTAGACAGTAAGAAACATATTTTCCCAAGAATTCTTTCAAAATAAAAAGTAAACTGAAGGGAACGGCGTAATACAACTAGTTAAAATTTTTCATCCCGCTGAGTGTTAAATACTGTATTTTTTACGTTTTTGCATTTTAATAATGCCACATTGTACTGGACGACTCAGTATAAACAAATCTAGCTATTCTCATCTAACAGTTCTGCTCTTCTTTGTATAAATTTTGTAATTGACAATTGATGATTTGAAAGGATCGGACGATAGTCGTCAATTCAATTCCAAACAAAGTCAAAACCCTAATACGTTCACAGCAACCTTAATACAACGAATTAGGAATATTAATACCTGACAAAAAGTACTTCTCGAAACTGTTAATAATACCGTTAATACTCGATACTTAATGATCTAAATATATTTGTAACAGTTTTATCACGATGATAGCTAAATAATATACATCTTGTAATGTCTGGTATTAAAACAATTTCTTTAATTTCTACTAATTGTTGCTCTTTAACTTATAAATCTTTGTAATTAGACACTAAAATATTTACTTACACGGGCATTGGTTATATATCTGTATACATATGTATATATATATATATATATATATATATATATATATATATATATATATCGACTCCCGGCTGTATAATATATACACATATAATGTTATAAAAAAGTTCATCAGTAATTCTGTTATTAGTGTATAAAATCATATATTATGTAAGGTATAGAACTAAAACACTCCAGCAAATACGGTAATGTTTAATAAGGAGTATGAGTATGCAGATTTTCCAGTAACATACAACAAAATTAACTTCCACAAAGTTACAAGTATTCTTATTGTGAGTACGAAACGAGTAAATTCAAAAACAGTTAAATAATAACATATACTGTTATTTTGACAAATTAGTGTTTCATTGTTCCATATACTTGGAGTCACTACAGTTTTAATTTCAATTATTTCCCTATTCCATTATGTATTATTTTGTAAAATAGTAATTTCACACATAGCAAGAAATCAGTGATTACTTCGAATGAGTTTAAATCCTATTTATAGATTATTTTTAGATATCTATGAAGATTACATCACCCACTCACTTTACTAACCTACATCACAATTTAAAAATATGTAGATACAAAAGAGTGCAACGAATGGAGGATAGCGCCCTATAGTTTATAATAAATAAAATGCTTTCAGATATATGGATAAATAATTTGTTCTTGCATTTCATTTCTTAAGAGTATAGAAAAAAGCCCTAATTTAAGTTAAATATTTTATTTCATCAAATCAACTGCTGTTTATTGTCACATAGAATTGATTAATTCTACATTTTACTGCCACATGGAGCAAACACTCCACGACAATATTATTCCACGAAGCCGTGTTTTACTTCATATGAACAGAGTAATAACACTAAAGGAACAGCGGAACATGAAACCAATATTAAGGGACAGTCACATACTCTGGCATATTGCTACAGTCTTGATATATCCCTTTATTAACTTTGAGTGTCGGTGTATTGTTGTCAGTGTTAGAACATGACATATTAGATTATAGCATAAAGATTGTGTATGATGAAACAATTTATGCGATACAATTATAATTCTAAGCATTTAAATTTAATAATGCAAATTAAAATATATTATCATTTTACAAACCATACACGAGTTAATATGAGATTAATAATTAAAAATTTAGGCCAGATTTGAATTTAAATTTCTTATATGCAAAAAGTGTAGAAAAGAAAATATGACACACCATGATAAATTATCTTAAAATCAATATTGTTTTTCTACCTTAAAGAATAACGTAAGTATGTACTGAAACTATACATTGCTCGTTATAAAAATATAAATTAAACGTCAACCGTCACTCAACAGAGAAATAACGCCTCTCTGTATCCATAGCGCCGTAGTTGTACCTTTATCCACAGTAAGGAGAAGGGGAGATATGTTTGTTTGTTTGCAGGAGATATTGCTACTACAATATACGGTTCAGACCGTCTCAGCGTAAGAATGGCTCATATTTGGAGAGGTCCTTCTATTTCCAGAATAATATTAAAAACATAATATTTCAGTTCCCTTACTTCAACAGAATATAAGTTCTGTCATAGCAATATATACTCGTATAAGGCCTACTATGGAACTACGATGGTGTCTAAAAATCTTGTTTTTGTCTTTACACCTGACAGTCTTACGTCTTTGCGATAATTCATAATTTAAAAGTTATGTAGTTAAAAATTGGGGTCTAAAGAAAAAATGTCACTTTGTGTCATATATGTACTATAATTATTGGTTTTAAATTCATTCCTAGGGACTTAAAACTAGTTACATACACCATATTTGTCAGAAGAAATAACCCTATTTATCAAAAGATCACATAATAGTCCGGCAATGTGACTGTTCAGTCACTTTTTTATATTGCAAATAGATCAAGTAATAAAAGAATTATAAGAAATAAAGGTAAATTCAGATTTTTTAAACTCAGTTTCTCACACATATAAATGTTGTAACCTGTCTTCAAGACTGATTTCAATATAGTAATTTACTTTAAAAAAGGCCTATAATTATCTTATATTTATTTTTCATTAATACATATTTTTCCCCTCTTTAGTGACTATCCTGCAATAATCTAAAGTTGTTGTTGGCTAGTTAGAAGAGAATCTATACTTTATAATACATTTTCTCCAGAATTTTAATGTTACAGTACCCAAAAATACTGGTATTAGACTTTCTAAAATTCTCAGACTTTACAGCTATTATGTTTGGTGACATATGATTTCCAAATAAGAGTGACATAATACTCTTGTTTGAGTTCTTGAAATAAATATTTGTTAGAACAAGATACTATAGGTTTAACTAAAAATTAAATAACAACAATAATAAATTATATAAAATAAAAATTATAATTAATTGGAAAATTATTAATCCAATCTTAGATAAAATCAATTATGCTTTAAAATCAATTAATAAAAATTAATCAGATTTTCAGAATACTTTGGGTTAATAAACGAAGTATCCTTAATTCGAAGCTAAATTTATATGCCGACCTGCCATTATATACGAGTATATGTTTAAATGTTAGACTGTGCAGAAAAAAAATTACTAATTAAAAGTCTTATCGAGGGATTGTGCTGGGAACAAGGACGATACTGCGTCGCTATATTAAATTTCTTGCGATATGCATATCGTATAAGGTTTCTTTGTTATAAGTTTTCTATGGAATTCAAAACAAGCCACGTTCTAAAACAAAGCTTGACACGCATTTTTATAATTATTTTCTTAAACATTAAAAATTGGATTTTCTGTTAAACTTAGTCATTATGAATGTACAGCATTTAATATATTTTGTATTAGAACACATAATAATAATAATGAACTACATAATGTACATTGGCTCTGCTTCAGCAAAGTTTTTTGACTCATATATTACAGAAACAACCAAACAAATAATAAGTAATCATAAAAACTATACATGACACCAAGGATTATTCTATGACACATGCAGCAGTTGAGAGTAATTCAGCTTCTTCGTTAAGAAGTGAAATTTTTTGTGCAATCGCAAAGATTATAAACTGAAAATGGTCGCTAATTAATTACACTTTCAGTATAAACAGAAACTGTATAAGAATAAGTAAAAAGTAACGTAGAACATAATTATTTTTTATTTTGAATCACTTAAAAAAGTAAAAATTATTTTTAATTTACAGCCAAAAATTAATTAATCAGTAGCTTATAAGTTTTTTTTTTTTTCATGGTACTAAACATTGGACGTGGTAAGTTAATAATTGAAAGAAAATATTTATGCAATATTAACCTTATTACAATATTTTGGTCTAAAACCGAGTGACGCCTGTTTGGTACCTTCCAATCCAAGGATCTTATCATTAGTTCAGTTTATAAAATAAAGAACTTATATTGATGCCCAAAATATTTATCTGTAAATATTTATAATTAATATAAAATATTTAACAACGCCAATGTGTCACACAAAATGTGCTTATTTTTTACCAGAATTTAATCACATGAGTCGAAAATATCACTTGAATTCTCTGAAAATTCGGATTTTTAAACGTTATTGACTACATAGTCATACATAGAGCTTGATCCTAGGTTACAACAACAATTTTTAAATTTTTAAATTGAGTCCTAAACAGTTTTTTGGATTCTTTTAACAGTTTTTTTTATTCTTTTCATTGTCTAAATTACTTTCTAGTAATCACTCTATATTGTATGAAAGTGTGCTATACGTATTTATTTTGCTTTTAGTTTTGTTTGTAATCTTGTGCACTCATCGCGGAAAGCGGTCTGTTAACATTTTAGTTTTTAGTTTTTTTAAGTGAGAGTAAGCTATAAACTGTTTATTTGTGTAATTTTTTATCTGTTACACTGACCAGCTACTTGTTTTCGGTCAGTGAATTCCTAAGTTTTTCATTTATTGTAAACATTAATGTAAATGTTTAGAAAATAAATATTTATTTATTCATTTTAGTTTGAGGGCACGCATATACTTTATTAATATAAAAGTCGTAAGGAATATGTGGAGCAGTGATGAAAAACTTAACTTATAAAAACACGTTTTTTCCTTGAATCCATTGTTCTTTTAATTGTAACGATGATTTTCTTTTTTTCCAGAATGGCAACACAACAAAAGTTAAGGATTATGTCGGTGACCTTCTAAATATGTCTGGTTAAAGGCATGTACGTGTATATCATTAATTCTTTCACATTCTACAGTATTAGGAAATGGAAAAGTTATTTCCCCATGAGAGCAGTAATAACAAAAGCTGTTAAGGATTACATTCGGTTTTATTGCGGACATATTATAATGAATGATGTACTTATTTTATTACGATGGGGGAGACTTTTAAGGATCGTACAAGTTATATTAAGGGAGTAGGCCTACACTACTGATAAAGTTTCTAGGATTACCTACACAATTGCCAAACAGCACTTAGGTTTGTGATTTAATTAAGTAACTAAAAAGTACAGGCTCAGACTAAAACGGGAAGAATGACACATAACAACTTATTCAAAAAGTGAGGTAAGACACAGCGGCTACTCTTTATTAATTCTGCAGGCCCTGGATAACTGGGTACAGTCACGTTTGCCTCTAACAACATCCTCATGTTGTACGTGAGGCCGAAAACATCTCTACTTTGTGAGATAAGACACAGCGGCTACTCTTTATTAATTCTGCAGGCCCTGGATAACTGGGTACAGTCACGTTTGCCTCTAACAACATCCTCATGTTGTACGTGAGGCCGAAAACATCTCTACTTTGTGAGATAAGACACAACGGCTACTCTTTATTAATTCTGCAGGCCCTGGATAACTGGGTACAGTCACGTTTGCCTCTAACAACATCCTCATGTTGAACGTGAGGCCGAAAACATCTCTACTTTGTGAGATAAGACACAACGGCTACTCTTTATTAATTCTGCAGGCCCTGGATAACTGGGTACAGTCGCGTTTGCCTCTAACAACATCCTCATGTTGTACGTGAGGCCGAAAATATCTCTTCTAAGGGCTGTGGGCGTATATAATTCTGTTAAACACAGACATTAACACAATTTTGGTTTTCTATTAGTATATAACACTTTTATGCTTTTGAGCTCAATTTTAAATGTACCTTATCATCTCATCTAATAATTCAATATTTCAAATACAGAAGACAATGTAATAACGAATTTTACAGGTATTATTAACAAGCTAGTATTTCTGAACGTTAAGATATATTCAACTACTGAACATAATATGATTTTTAAAAAATTATTTTGACTTTTACTCACACTTAAATCAATGTAATATTTTTAGAAAAGCATGATTCTTTTGTAAGTAACTATTACATAGTCAAACATTCGTTATAAAAATCTTCTCAGGAAACCACTTGAACCTACATGTCCTACTAAGATAATGGGTATACACCATTATAGAAAAAAACGTATACCGGACGGAGAAAAAGTTTCAGAAATAATGTCACACGAAAAACACAACTTGTTATTTTAACGAAATTCTGAACATATTTTTCTAATCCAAGGTACTACATGATGTAACAAAATACTGTTCTTAAATCATGGATTTATTAAATTAAACTTTGTTTGTAATTGGACTCGCGAGGTCTCTTAAATGGATATGACAGAAATAGACTAAATGTTTTGAAAAAGGACTAAAGACTAAAATATACTGATTTTATGTTATGTAATTATCGGTTAGACTATTCAAAAATAGACAAGAGGTAGACAACAAGCTTCATTTCATTATATAATTGTGACAGTTCAGAAGCAGTTTCATGCATAAACAAATACTTCTATCGTTTTAAACGATTAATAAAAAGGATGAAAGCGTGGGTATAGTTATTTTAGTGTTGAAGCTTTATCAAGTTTAAACGTGACACTATGTCATCAACGTTGTATTAAATAAGCCATAATTTGTCTTTTAATGCTTTTTCTAAATGAAAGCTACTCATAAGATCTATTTTTCGTATTACGTTAAACGGATATAATAATTATCCTTGATCTCATTTAATATTTATTACATGACCTACATTCGTTACGTTATTATATAGTGAAGGCTTTATTTAGTATTACGGATTAATTTCAGTTTCTGTGCGTGAAACCATACTGTGACTTTAGATTGACACATCAGATATCTCTAACCTCTTTTATATCTCATGTTCTTTGCTGGATGGGAATTTTCAATTGCATGAAACTTATTATAAATTTTTCGTGCGTCCTGGAATGAAGGAATATATCTAGAAATAATAATTTTTCCTTTTTAAAATTCTTACATCTCATTTTAGACTTAGAATTAAAAATTTCGTGTGTATGTGTTTTATTGGCTAAGCGTTATGGAAGCCTATTACGTGTGAATTTAAAATGAGTATCTTATGTTTGACTGTCTGTCCTGGGTATCCATCTATCTGTTCACACGATAATCGAAAATGAGCTAACTTATTATAAATTATTTATATACATAAAGTTGTTCATGATGCTTAATTTATATATGAAGAACACTAAATTCGATGAAGGTGCTTGTAACACAATAGAATTTGGCCGTTATACAGCCAAATGTTTTACATTGGTCTCATATGTGACCATAATGTCAAAGATAAAATAGCAGGATGTATATTTGTAAGCA